>NC_134356.1:339570798-339855401 GCF_048569485.1 Anomaloglossus baeobatrachus
GGAGTGGACGCAGATGAAACTGCGCAAAGGGGACTGCCTCCATTGCTGCCACCATCTTCCCCAGGAAGTGCATGAGGCGCCTCAAGGGGTGTGACTGGGCCCGAAGGAGAGAGTGCACCCCTGTTTGCAGCTAACGCTGTTTGTCCAGCGGTAGCTTGACTATCGCTGAGAGAGTATGAAACTCCATCCCGAGATAAGTCAGTGACTGGCTCGGAGTCAATTTTGACTTTGGGAAATTGATGATCCACCCGAACCTCTGGAGAGTCTCCAGAGCAACGGTCAGGCTGTGTTGACATGGCACCCGGGAGGGTGCCTTGACTAGGAAATCGTCTAAGTAAGGGATCACCGAGTGGCCCTGAGAGTGTAGGACTGCCACCACGGATGCCATGACCTTGGTGAAGACCCGTGGGGCTGTCGCCAGGCCGAAAGGCAGTGCCACAAACTGAAGGTGTTCGTCCCCAATGGCGAAACGCAGGAAGCGTTGATGCTCTGGTGCGATCGGCACATGGAGATAGGCATCCCTGATGTCGATTGATGCTAGGAAGTCTCCTTGGGACATCGAAGCGATGACAGAGCGGAGGGATTCCATGCGAAACCGTCTGGTTCTCACATGTCTGTTGAGCAATTTGAGGTCCAAAACGGGACGGAATGGACCCGTCCTTTTTTGGCACCACGAACAGGTTGGAGTAAAAACCGCGACCACGTTCCTGAAGGGGAACGGGGATCACAACTCCTTCTGTCTTCAGAGTGTCCACCGCCTGAAAAAGTGCATCGGTTCGCTCGGGGGGCGGAGATGTTCTGAAGAAACGAGTCGGAGGACGAGAGCTGAACTCTATCCTGTAACCGTGAGACAGAATGTCTCTCACCCATCGGTCTTGGACATGTGGCCACCAGGCGTCGCCAAAGCGGGAGAGCCTGCCACCGACCGAGGATGCGGTTTTGGGGAGGCCGAAAGTCATGAGGAGGCCGCCTTGGAGACGGTGCCTCCGGCGGTCTTTGGAGGACGTGACTTAGACCGCCATGCAGAAGAGTTCCTCTGGCTCTTCTGTGGCCTGTTGGACGAGGAGGATTGGGATCTGGCTGAGGGCCGAAAGGACCGAAACCTCGCTTGAATTTTCCGTTGCTGAGGTCTGTTTGGTTTGGACTGGGGGTAAGGACGAGTCCTTTCCCTTAGATTGCTTAATAATTTCATCCAATTGCTCGCCAAACAATCGGTCGCCAGAAAAAGGCAAACCGGTCAAGAACTTCTTGGAAGCAGAGTCTGCCTTCCATTCGCATAGCCACATGGCCCTGCGGACTGCCACCGAATTGGCGGATGCTACCGCTGTACGGCTAGCAGAGTCCAGGGACGGCATTCATGGCGTAGGATGAAAATACCGACGCCTGAGAAGTCAAAGACGCTACTTGCGGAGCAGAGGTACGTGTGACCGCATTAATCTCAGACAGACAAGCTAAGATAGCTTGGAGTGCCCACACGGCTGCAAAGGCCGGAGCAAAAGACGCGCCTGTGGCTTCATAGATGGATTTCATTAGGAGCTCTATCTGCCTGTCAGTGGCATCCTTGAGCGATGAACCGTCAGCCACTGATACTACGGATCTAGCCGCCAGTCTAGAGACTGGAGGATCCACCTTGGGACATTGAGCCCAACCCTTAACTACATCAGAGGGGAAGGGGTAACGTGTGTCATTAAGGCGCTTAGTAAAGCGCTTGTCCGGAAAAGCTCTGTGCTTCTGGACAGCATCTCTGAAGTTAGAGTGATCGAAAAAAGCACTCCGTGTACGTTTGGGAAACCTAAACTGGTGTTTCTCCTGCTGTGAAGCCGACTCCTCTACAGGTGGGAGTTGGGGGAGAAAGATCTAGCACCTGGTTGATGGACGCTATAAGGTCATTTACTATGGCGTCCCCTTCAGGTGTATCAAGATTGAGAGCAACGTCAGGGTCAGAGCCCCTGGGCTGCGACCTCCGCCTCATCCTCCAGAGAGTCCTCAAGCTGAGACCCCGAACAGCGTGATGAAGTCGGGGAAGATTCCCAGCGAGCCCGCTTAGCCCGGTCTGGGACTGCGGTCCGTGCCGGAGTCCTCCACGTAATACCTAGGGGCCCCCCCGGGAGCACGCTGCGGCGCAGACCGAGAGGGGCCTGGGGGGCGATGACCCCGCAGTGCCCGGGGCCTGTGTAAGGGCCGGTCTGGACTGTAAGGCTTCTAGTATCTTAGCAGACCATTTGTCCATAGACTGAGCCATGGATTGTGAAAGTGACTCAGAGAGTTTCTCAGCTAAAACTGCAAACTCTGTCCCTGCCACCTGGACAGGGGAAGCCGGCGGTTCTACCTGGGCCGAGGGTCCCACCAGTGCCCGAGGCTCCGGCTGAGCGAGTGCCACAGGGCCCGAGCATTGCTCACAGTGAGGGTAGGTGGAACCTGCAGGTAGCATAGCCGCACAAGAGGTACAGGTTGCAAAATAACCCTGTGTCTTGGCACCCTTGCTCCTTGTGAACGACATGCTGTTGTCTCCTAGGAGAGTGATCGCTGAGGGTATATAGCCAAAAGCTAAACAATGCGGCCGAACCGAGAAAATGTATAGAAATATAATATATATATATATACAGTTCGGCACCCTAGGGGGACCAGCACCGGGTGACCGGTGTGGCTTACCGACCGCTCAAGCGGTGTGTGTCCACCAGATTCCCTGCCTTGGGTCTCCCAGAGCTGCAGCCAGAAGTCCTCCACCGGCAGAATGTGTTTAAAACATGGCTGCCGGCGTTCTCAGGGGAGGAGGGAGCCGTGGGCGTGACTAATAAAGTGCGGGAATCTGGTGCCCCAGAGTGATTAGTGAGGGGGGAGGAGGACACCTAAAGTGTGCTCCAGCCCTCACTGTCGACGTCAGGCCGACCGTCCCGCCCTTACCCCCTGACTGGCAGGCCCAGGGGCGGGAGTTTAAGGCACTAGGCCGCAAAAGCCGGGGACTAAATTTAATACCGCGGCCGGCAAACAGGCGCGGTCGGCGCGGTAGTCCCGGTCGTCATACAAATACAGCAGCCGCTGCAGCGTCTGAGACCAAAGTGCTCCATGCACCGTCCCCAAGGGGACACAGAGTACCTTTAGATGCAGGGCCTGTCCCTGATGATACCCAGTCTCCTGTCCGTCAGAATCCCACAGGGGCTGCGGAGGGAGCCCGGTCCCAGTGCCTGGATGACCGGTTAGGATCCCACTTCTCCCAGAGCCTCTAAGGGATGGGGAAGGAAAACGGCATGTGGCTCCAGCCTTTGTACCCGCAATGGGTACCTCAACCTTAACAGCACCGCCGACTCAGTGGGGTGAGAATGGAGCATGCCGGGAGCCCTGTTAGGGGCCCTCTTTTCTTCCATCCGATACAATCAGCAGCTGCTGCTGACTAAAATGGGAGCTCGAGTGAATGTGTGCCTCCTTCAACACAAAGCATAAAAACTGAGGAGCCCGTGATGCACGGGAGGGTGTATAGGCAGAGGGGAGGGGTTACACTTTTTAAAGTGTAATACTTTGTGTGGCCTCCGGAGGCAGAAGCTATACACCCAATTGTCTGGGTCTCCCAATGGAGCGACAAAGAAAACCCCATTTCCCATAGACTTTGCTTGAAAATCAAAACGCATGCCTTTTGGCATTAAAACGCTGCAGTTCAAAATGCTGCGGAAACGCAGGTAAAAACGCAAAGTGTGCACATAGCCTAAAGGGTGCTTTACACGCTGCGACATCGCTAGCGATGTCGAGTGCGATAGCACCTGCCCCCGTCGTATGTGCGACATTTGGTGATCGCTGCCGTAGCGAACATTTTCGCTACAGCAGCGTTACACGCACATACCTGTGCAGCGACGTCGCTGTGACCGCCGAACAATCCCTCCCTCAAGAAGGAAGGTGCGTTAGGTGTCATAGAAACGTCACTGCGGCGTCACTAAGCGGCTGGCCTATAGAAGCGGAGGGGCGGAGATGAGCAGGACGTAACATCCCGCCCACCTCCTTCCTTCCGCATTGCCGGTGGACGCAGGTAAGGAGATGTTCGTCATTCCTGCGGTGTCACACATAGCGATGTGTGATGCCGCAGGAACGACAAACAACATCGTACCGGTGGCAGCAGCGATATTAAGGAAATGAGCGACGTGTCAACAATCAACGTTTTGGAATGATTTTGCGATCGTTGATCGTCGCTCATTAGTGTTACACGCTGCGATGACGCTACCGGCGCCGGTTGTGCGTCACTAACGACGTGACCCCAATAATATATCGGTAGCGATGTCGCAGCGTGTAAAGTACCCTTAGGGCGGCGTCACATGCGACGATATATTGGGCGATCGCAAGAGTGATCGCACCCGCCCCCGTCGTTTGTGCGTCACGGGTAATTTCTTGCCCGTGGTGCACAAAGTCGTTTAACCCCGTCACATGTACTTACCTCCTGAACGACCTCGCTGTGGGCGGCAAACGTCCTCTTCCTGAAGGGGGGAGGGACGTTGGGCGTCACAGCGACGTCACACAGCGGCCCGCCCCAATAGAAGCGGAGGGGCAGAGATGAGCGGGACGTAACAACCCGCCCACCTCCTTCCTTCCACATTGCCGGCGGGACGCAGGTAAGCTGTGTTTGTCGTTCCCGGGGGTGTCACACGGAGCGATGTGTGCTGCCTCGGGAACGACGAACAACCGGCGCGCAGAAGGAGGAACAACTTTATGAAAATGAACGACGTGTCAACGAGCAACGATAAGGTGAGTATTTTTGCTCGTTCACAGTCGTTCGTAGCTGTCACACGCTACGATATCTCAAACAATGCCGGATATGTGTCACGGAATCCGTGACCCTGACAACATATCGCCCGATATATCGTAGCGTGTGACGCCGCCCTTAAGGCCAAGGCAAATAATAAATAACTTTAAAAGCTTCAAGCGATTAAAAGAAGCTAAAGAAAATAACAACATATGCACAAGCAAGTCGTTTTGATATTGCAAAGCATATGTTCATTCTTTTTAGCATATTCTAAAGGGAACCTGTCACCAGATTTGGTGACTATAGGTTGCGACCACCACCACTGGGCTCTTATATACAGCATTCTAACATGCTGTATATAAGAGCCTAGCCCGCTGTGTAGAACTTTAAAATGACTTTATTATACTCACCTAAACGGTCGCTGCGGTGCAGACCGGTCGAATTGGGTGTTTCCGTCTGGCGCCTCCTGTTTCGGCCATCTTTGTCCTCCTTCTTCTGAAGCTTGGGTGCATGATGCATCCTACGTCATGCACACAGGCTGGCATAAGGTCCTGCACAGGCGCACTTTGATCTGCCCTAAGAAGGGCAGATGAAAGTATTGTAGTGCACCAGCGCAGGACCTCAATGCCGGCCTGTGTGCATGACGTAGGACGCGTCATGCACGCAGTTTTCAGAAGAAGAAGGACAAAGATGACCGAAAGAGGAGGCACTGGACCCGGAGAATGGAGACACCCATCAGACCAGTCTGCAGTGGACCGACCATTAGGTAAGTATTATAAAGTGATTTTTACATTCTACACAGCAGCCTGGGCTCTTATATACAGCATGTTAGAATGCTGTATATAAGCACCCACTGGTGGTGGCCGCAGATTATAGTCACCAAATCTGGTGACAGGTTCCCTTTAAGTGCTCTTTTAAATCAGTTTCGGAGCAGACCCACCTGAAATATATGTCACATATATATAATCTTAAAGTATATGTGTCACACAAGCAGCAGAGCACTCTGCTCTCTTATTTAGTAAAAAAGGATAATCTGTGTGCAGGGCTGACTATGAACAAATCTTTAAAATAAACAAATTTATCTTTAACACAAATCTTTAATACTGACATCATACCTGTGTATCTCTGCAGAACACTACAATGTCTTTTTCAGGTCTCTTTTTGGGTACAGTTTGTGTCCCAGCATGATGAAACAAAGCACCAGTCACTTTATGACGATATCCACCCAAATACGGCTTACGGTAGTTCAATCTTTCAATTTCTACTGCTATATCTTGATAGGATTCATCCCCTATATGGAAAGATATACCACATAAGCAAAACAGACATCAGATACTTCTTGGAAGCATGTCCAACAGGTAAAGGAACAAATGAAAGATGGTACATTTTGTAAAGTCATATTATATTTAACATCATAGTATCATAGCTTTTAAGGTTGAAGGGAGACTCTAAGGGGCACTTTGCACACTGCGACATCGCAGGTGCGATGTCGGTGGGGTCAAATTGAAAATGACGCACATCCGGCATCGCATGCGACATCGCAGTGTGTAAAGGCTCGATGATACGATTAACGAGCGCAAAAGCGTCGTAATCGTATCATCGGTGCAGCGTCGGCGTAATCCATGATTACGCTGACGCGACGGTCCGATGTTGTTCCTCGCTCCTGCGGCATCACACATCGCTGTGTGTGAAGTCGCAGGAGCGAGGAACGTCTCCTACCGGCCTCACTGCGGCTTCCGTAGGATATGCGGAAGGAAGGAGGTGGGCAGGATGTTTACATCCTGCTCATCTCCGCCCCTCCGCTCTGATTGGCTGCCTGCCGTGTGACGTCGCAGTGACGCCGCACGACCCGCCCCCTTAACAAGGAGGCGGGTCGCCGGCCACAGGGACGTCGCACGGCAGGTGAGTGTGTGTGTGAAGCTGGCGTAGCGATAACTTTCGCTACGCCAGCTATCACCACATATCGCTGCTGCGACGGGGGCGGGCACTATCGCACTCGGCATCGCAGCATCGGGCTGCGATGTCGTAGTGTGCAAAGCCCGCCTAAGGGTGGCTTTACATGCTGCGATATCCGGCCCGATATCACTAGCATGACACCCGCCCCCATCGTTTGGTGCGCGACGGGCATATCGCTGCCTGTCGCGCACAAAATCGCGCACCCCCGTCACACGTAGTTACCTGTCCTTCGACGTCGCTGTGATCGGCGAACCGCCTCCTTTCTAAGGGGGCGGTCCGTTCGGCGTCACAGTGACGTCACTAAGCGGCCGCCCAATGTAAGTGGAGGGGCGGAGATGAGCGGGACGTAACATCCCGCCCATCTCCTTCCTTCCGCATTGTGGCCAGAGGCAGGTAAAGAGATGATCCTCGTTCCTGCGGCGTCACACGTAGCGATGTGTGCTGCCGCAGGGACGAGGATCAACTTCGCCCCAGCGACAGCAGCGATAACTGGCAGCGGACCCCCATGTCAACGAGGAGCGATTTTGGACGTTTTTGCAACGATCCAAAATCGCTCCTAGGAGTCACACGCTACGACATCGCTACAGCGGCCGGATGTGCGTCACAAAATCCGTGACCCCAACGAGATCGCTGTAGCGAAATCCTAGCGTGTAAAGCCCGCTTAAGGGCGGCTTTGCACACTACGACATCGCAGGTGCGATGTCGGTGGGGTCAAATCGAAAGTGACGCACATCCGGCGTCACTTGCGATGTCGTAGTGTGTAAAACCTTTTTGATACGATGAACAAGTGCAAAAGCGTCGTTATCGTATCATCAGTGTATTCTCCGACATTTCCATAATGCCGGTGCAGCGATAGGTACGATGTTGTTCCTCGTTCCTGCGGCAGCACACATTGCTGTGTATGAAGCCGCAAGAGCGAGGAACATCTCCTACCTGCGTCCCGGCTGCAATGAGAAGGAAGGAGGTGGGCGGGATGTTTACATCCTGCTCATTTCTGCCCCTCCGCCGCTATTGGCCGCCTGCCGTCTGACGTCGCTATGACGCCGCACGACCCGCCCCCTTAGGAAGGAGGCGGGTCGCCGGCCAGAGCGACGGTCGCAGGGCAGGTGAGTACATGTGAAGCTGGCGTAGCGATAATTTTCGCTACGCCAGCAATCACAAGGTATCGTACCTGCGACGGGGGCGGGGACTATCGCACTCGACATCGCAGCATCGGCTTGCGATGTCGTAATGTGCAAAGCCCGCCTAAGTCCATCTAGTTCAACCCATAGCCTAACATGTTGATCCAGAGGAAGGCAAAAAAAAAAACCAATGTGGCAAACAAGCTCCAATAGGGAAAAAAATTCCTTCCTGACTCCACATACAGTAATCAGACTAGTTCCATGGATCAATACCCTGTCATAAAATCTAATATACATAACTGGTAATATTAAATTTTTCAAGAAAGGCGTCCAGGCTCTGCTTAAATGTTAGTAGTGAATCACTCATTACAACATCATGCGGCAGAGAGTTCCATAGTCTCACTGCTCGTACAGTAAAGAATCCTCGTCTGTGATTATGATTAAACCTTCTTTCCTCAAGATGTAGCGGATGCCTCCGTGTTCCAGTCGCAGGCCTAGGTGTAAAAAGATCTTTGGAAAGGTCTCTGTACTGTCCCCTCATATATTTATACATTGTGATTAGATCCCCCCTAAGCCTTCGTTTTTCCAAACTAAATAACCCCAAGTTTAATAACCTATCTTGGTATTGCAGCCCACCCATTCCTCTAATAATCATGGTCGCTCTTCTTTGCACCCTCTCCAGTTCAGCTATGTCCTTCTTATATATCGGTGACCAGAATTGTACACAGTATTCTAAGTGCGGTCGCACTAGTGACTTGTACAGAGGTAGAACTATATTTTTTTCATGAACACTTATACCTCTTTTAATACATCCCATTATTTTATTAGCCCTGGCAGCAGTTGCCTGACACTGTCCACTAAAGTGAAGTTTACCATCCACCCATACACCCAAGTCTTTTTCTGTGTCTGTTTTACCCAGTGTTCTACAATTAAGTACATAATCATAAATGTTATTTCCTCTACCCAAGTGCATGACCTTACATTTATCTACATTAAACTTCAATTGCCACTTCTCAGCCCAATCCTCCAATTTACATAAATCTCCCTGTAATATAAAATTATCCTCCTCTGTATTGATTACCCTGCAGAGTTTAGTATCATCTGCAAATATTGAAATTCTACTCTGCATGCCCCCAACAAGGTCATTAATAAATATGTTGAAAAGAAGCGGGCCCAATACTGACCCCTGTGGTACCCCACTATGAACTGAGACCCAGTCCGAGTACGTACCATTAATAACCACCCTTTGTTTCCTATCACTGAGCCAGTTTTTAACCCAGTTACACATATTTTCCCCTATCCCCATTATTCTCATTTTATGTACCAACCTTTTGTGTGGCACCGTATCAAAAGCTTTTGAAAAGTCCATATACACAACATCCACTGCATTTCCCTGGTCCAGGCTTAAACTTACCTCTTCATAGAAGCTGATCAAATTAGTTTGACAGGATCGATCCCTCATAAATCCATGTTGATACTCTGTCATAAGGTCATTTTTCTTGAGATACTCCAGTATAGCATCTCTCAAGAAACCCTCAAGGATTTTACCAACCGTAGAGGTTAAACTTACCGGCCTATAATTTCCTGGCTCAGTTTTTGTCCCCTTTTTGAATATTGGCACCACATTTGCTATGCGCCAGTCCTGCGGTACCGACCCTGTTATTAAGGAATCTGAGAAGATTAAAAATAATGGTCTATCTATCACAGAACTCAATTCCTGTAGTACTCTGGGGTGTATGCCATCCGGGCCCGGAGATTTGTCAACCTTAGTGATTTCGAGGCGGCGGCGTACTTCCTGCTGGGTTAAGCAGGTAATACTCAAGGGTAAATTTATGGTTTCACTGGTCATGTCATCTGCCATGGCATTTTCTTGTATAAAAACCGTAGAAAAAAAGTCATTCAGCAGGATGGCTTTACCCTCATCCCCCTCCACCATTTCACGAAGACTATTTTCAAGGGGGCCAACACTATCGCTTTTCAGTTTTTTACTGTTTATGTAGTTAAAGAATATTTTAGGATTATTTTTACTTTCTCTCGTAATGAGTCTCTCTGTCTCAAACTTAGCTAACTTAATTTGCTTTTTACATATTTTATTTAATTTTCTATAATTATATGAACATGAAAAATTAAGAAAAAAAGTCAAACCTGTTTGTACCCTAACGGTAATGACATCTGGCATGCTGTATTCATGCTGAAGTTTCACAGCTTTGATTGGATAGTTTTCAGGGTCCATTGACTGCATGTCCAGCTGAATCATTCCATGAGGTCTAATGCCGAGGTCCACGAGAGTCTCACCGTCTTCTACAATTCGCCCTAAAGCGACATGAAACTCCTGAACACCAAGCTTCACGTACAGTGGAATTACAGACAGTGTGAGATGTACATTTAACTAAGAGATATAAAATACTAGAAGATAGCTTGACCCACGACGGTGACTGTAATAGAAAATGCATCACCCAACTAGCTTGGTACCGCCCTCATCACGCTATACATCCCTATACAACACTTAGATGTGTGCTACAATAGTGGCCGTCTACAGGATCAGCTAAGCCAAAATGAGCTGCTGTCCGCTACACTGCTAAGTGCAGGGCACACAATGAAGTGATCTTACATAAGACGACTTCCCCTCTCTCCTAGCTTACTACTGCCCCCATCACTCTGTACATTCCTGTACAGCGCTTCCATGTGGGTGTTGACTGTGAGAGTAACAGGAGCCACTCTCAGCTACAATACTGAGTGCAGGGCATCGTGAAGTGAGCTTGAGTAAGATGACTTCCGCCATCTCCCTACGTACTACCGCCTCCATTACTCTGTACATTCCTCTACAGCGCTTCAATGTAGGTGTTGACTGTGAGTGTAACAGGAGCCACTCTCCACTACAATGCTGAGTGCGGGGCATTGGGAAGTGAGATTGAGTGAGACAACTTCCCCCATCTCCCAGCGTACTACCACCTCCATCACTCTACATTCCTCTACAGTGCTTGAATGTGGGTGTTGACTGTCAGTGTAAGGCTACTTTCACACCTCCGGTTTTTGCTATGCGGCACAATCCGGCACTTTGCAGGAAAATCGCAACCGTTTTTTTTTTGCTGCCGGTTGCGATTTTCCTGCATAGACTTTAATTAGTGCCGAATTGTGCCGCATGGCCTTGCGTTCCGTCCGTTTTTTGCCGCATGCGGCAGATTTAGCCGATGCGGCGGCCGGATGGAACGTTGCCTGGCACGTTTTTTCGTGCGGCAAAAAAACCCGCATCGCGCCGCATTCGGCCGATGCGGCGCATTTTTCAATGCATGCCTATGGCGGCCGGATGCGGCGCGATGCGGCAATAACCGCATCCGGCCGCCGCATGCGGTTTTTGCCACTGCGCATGCTCAGTAGCATGCCGCAAGCGGCAAAAACCGGACTGGCCGCACAGGAAAAACTTATGCAAAGGATGCGGTGTTTTCACCGCATCCGTTGCATAGCTTGCACAGCCGGATTGAGCCGCAGAGCTCAAGCCGGATGTGTGAAAGTAGCCTAACAGGATCCACTCTCCACTACAATGCTGAGTGTGGGGCATCAGGAAGTGAGCTTCAGTGAGACGACTTCCCCTCTCTCCCAGCTTCCTACTGCCCCCATCACTCTGTACATTCCTGTGCAGAGCTTTGATGCAAGTTTTGAATATCACCTACACTGATTAGTAAAAGGAGTGGCATAATTCTCCTTCAACCCCCTTCATCCTGAATGTTGAGTGCAGGTCACAGCGTCCTCTTCAGTATTGTCACATTGACTTTGGGATAGCAGGGAACTGGAGCTCCTAAGCTGTCCCTCAACCTAGGAGGCCCTATGCTATCCCTATTCTCAGGGATACTCCTAATTGTGGAGAAGCCTGAGTATACTTCCTGACTCTGCTCCTGACCAGTCCTGATATAATTGCACCTCCTCCTCCCCCAGGAAGGGACAGGACAGGAGTGTGTTGAAACTACGAAAAAGACTGTCAAGGGAAAAACGAAAACTCTGTCACACAGCATGCACACACAGGATAAGACAATAAGAGATTCAGGAGGAAAACAAGAGCAAGAAGGAAGTACAAAACAACAGGTGTACATTCCACAACCTCACTAAGCAAAAAGCACCACTAAACACATCTTTCACCAGTGAGAGACTGGGACACCACACCTCACACACCAACACAGAATAAACTATAGCTGGTATGGGTAAAAGGATTCCAACAGTATAAATAGAAGGGGAGCAGATGTAATAGGTCTCCCTACAATATGTGATTAAAGGAGCATGCAGACTAGCAGGGTTTAACTCTTGCTAGGTTGCCTATGAATCGGCACACAGCAGATCAACACTCGAGTCTGCCTGTGTTTATCCCAATGTGTGTCAGTGTCAGTATAAGTGTCAGTATCTACAATCTGAACAGAGTCCAATGCTGCCATGACAGTCGGCAAAGTTTTAGCAAAACTCCATGTGACAAGTATAAACAATTTGGTGTCAAGTTCCCCTCTATTCCTGTCAGGAGCGGATATATCATTGGCTAAACCTGTGCAGCCACACAGGGGCCCAAGTGGTCAGGGGGCCCATTTCTACCTTCAAAGCAAGTGCAATTTTGCATTTTTATGAGCTCTTGTGCTGCAAAGGGCCTATATGTTGTTCTTGCCCAGAGGCCATTTTCTGTCTGTGTCACTCAGAGCCCCCCCCCAATATTGATATTATGACAAAGCATTCCTTAAAGAAACATACCAAAACCTTGTACCTGTCCTAAAAAAAAGTATGCTTACATCCAAAATATCCTACTCTACTCTTATTCGATATTATTGTATCAGGCACAATCACCACACTATTGCATCCAGATTCAACACCCCTCTAACTAGCAGTATCATCCAATCTCCAGATAACCATATTTAACTCATTTTATTTTTCCTCATCTGTGAAGGTCTACTCTCAAAAGTCACCATTTGGAGGCCTTCACTTCATTGCTGTTTGTTAGGCCTAGTACTAATGCATGTGGTTCCCGAACTACAGGTTGGGTAACACTGCGCTAAGGCATAGGCACATTAGATCGTGCAAGCGTTTTTATTTTCAATGCAGAAAGGAAGAAATTCATCTGACCTATGTACAGTATTACAGGCAGTGAGACATTGGCAAGTAGAGCACTAGTACAGAGCTCCAGTGCAGCTTTTCTTATCGCCTCCTCATAACAAAACTGTCTGTCAAATATAATCTCTAAGGCTACTTTCACACATCCGGTTTCTGCTATGCGGCACGATCCGGCACTTTGCAGGAAAATCGCAACCGTTTTTTTTTTGCTGCCGGTTGCGTTTTTCCTGCATAGACTTTAATTACTACCGCATTGTGCTGCATGGCCTTGCGTTCCATACGGTTTTTGCCGCATGCGGCAGATGTAGCCGATGTGGCGGCCGGATGGAACGTTCCCTGGCATGTTTTTTCGTGCGGCAAAAAACCCCGCATTTTTCAATGCATGCCTATGGTGGCCGGATGCGGCGCGATGCGGCAAAAAACGAATCCGGCCGCCGCATGCGGTTTTTGCCACTGCGCATGCTCAGTAGCATGCCGCAAGCGGCAAAAACCGGACGGGCCGCATGTGAAAAACTTATGCAAAGGATGCGGTGTTTTCGCCGCATCCGTTGCATAGCTTGCACAGCCGGATTGAGCCGCACCGCTCAAACCGGATGTGTGAAAGCAGCCTAATCTAAGCAATGTTTCTCCCACCAAACAAGCATTAACGCTTCTGTAAAGTATGTGCTTTTCTGACCTTCAAATGTTATCCTTATGACGGCTTCTGGAATTTTCATCTGAGATGCAAAGTAATTTTTGAGGTGCTCAATAGATTTTCCAATAGAAAATGCAACTGTGATTACCTGACCATCAGGAGTTAGCATCACCTTTACTGAAATTAAGAAAATAGTGTCATCAGATCATCACGCACTAGTAGTACCTTCTTAATATGTTAGTGATATAGTTGGTTTATCCAGTCAGCTTATATTTCAGTAAGTATGAATGCGTATGAGTTGTAGAAAGGCTTCGGATGAGTAAAGCAAAATCTCAATATGAATGCGTATGAGTTGTAGAAAAGCACAGGTTGAGTAAAGCAAAATCTCATCCTTTCCCAGTGTTTTCATGCTGAGATAATAATACGGTTGCCTCACATTACCAGTTCCTGGTTGAATATGTTTGCCTAAAAACGTATGCCGGCGTCACACGGTATAATATATCGTGCGATATATCGCCGGGGTCACGTCGTTAGTGACGCACATTCGGCATCCTTAGAGATGTCGTACTGTGTGACACCTCCGAACGACTGTGAACGAGCAAAAATACTCACCTTATCGTTGCTCGTTGACACGTCGTTCATTTTCAAAATGTCGGTCCTCCTTCTGTGCTCCGGTTGTTCATCGTTCCTGAGGCAGCACACATCGCTCCGTGTGCCACCCCAGGAACGACGAACACAGCTTACCTGCGTCCTGCCGGCAATGCGGAAGGAAGCAGGTGGGCAGGATGTTACGTTCCGCTTATCTCCGCCCCTCTGCTTCTATTGGCCGGCGGCTGTGTGACATCGCTGTGACGCCGAACGTCCCTCCCCCTTCAGGAAGAGGATGTTTGCCGCCCACAGCGAGGTCGTTCGGGAGGTAAGTACCTGTAACAGGGGGTTAACGACTTTGTGCACCATGGGCAACTAATTGCCCGTGACGCATAAACGACAGGGGCGGATACGATCGCTTGTGTGATCGCACGATAGATCATACCGTGTGACGCCGGCCTTACCCAATTAAATGACATGCCATGCCAGCTCACTTCCATATAGTAACTGACAATCAGCAGTGATCTGACCAGAGTTTTGTCCCTATCAAAAACTTAAAGGATTGCAGGATTCCAGAATCAAATTAATTTTCACAAAGTACAGAAAATGGTTAAATATTTTTAACCCCTTAACGACCACGGGCAATAAAGTTACGTCCTAGCGGTCATAGTGTTAATCCCCACCAGCTGCTGCAGGCTGCCGGCGGGGATCCGCGCACATGTCAGCTGATTTGTACAG
Source organism: Anomaloglossus baeobatrachus (assembly GCF_048569485.1). Lineage (NCBI taxonomy): Eukaryota > Metazoa > Chordata > Amphibia > Anura > Aromobatidae > Anomaloglossus > Anomaloglossus baeobatrachus. The sequence goes on from NC_134356.1 coordinate 339,585,647, forward strand.
CTGGCTTGTGTGTCTAGCAGGTACGAGTGGAATCGCTATCCACCCGTACCTGTTAACCCCTTAAATGGCACTATCAAAATGAAACAGCGCCATTTTAACAGCGATCGCGGTAAAGGATTAATCATCAGCCACCATCGGAAGTCACGTGACGTGTTCACGTTGATCCAATGGTTGTCATGGTAGCACAGGGTCATGTGATAACTTTTGTAGCTCACATGACGCAGGTCCTGTAACAAGCAGCCAAGTACTGCAGGTTACAAGAGATGAGCATTTCTCCCGATCTGAGTGGTGCTGCTTGGCTTGGAAGAAAAGAATGAGCGATTAGACTGCTGATCCTTATAGCCTCCTAGGGAAATTAGTAAAGTTTAAAACAAAAGATAAAAAAAAGTTTTGAAAAATAAAAAAAATTAAAAAAACCTAAAAGTTCAAATCACTGCACTTTCGCCCATTGAAAATTAAAGGGTTAAAAATACTAATAAATATACACACGTTTGGTATCGCCACATTCAGAAGTGCCCAATCTATCAAAATATAAAATCAATTAATCTGATCGGTACATGGTGTAGCGGCAAAAAAAATCGAAATGCCAAAATTACGTAATTTGGTTGCCACAAATTTTGCGCAAAATACAATAACAAGCGATCAAAACATAGCATCTGTGCAAAAATGGTACCGTTAAAAATGTCCGCTCGAAACGCAAAAAAAAAGCTATCACTGAGCCATAAATTCTGAAAAATGAGAACGCTACAGGTTGAGGAATGTGGCGCAAAACGTGCTCCACTCCACTTCAGATTTTTTTTATTCCCTTAGATAAAGGTAAACCTATACATGTTTGGTCCCTACAAACTCACACCGACTTGAGGCATCACACAAACACATCAGTTTTACCATATAGTGACACAGTGAATAAAATATTTCAAAAACAATTGTGTAATTGCACTTTTTTTGCAATTTTTCCGCATTTGGAATTTTTTTTGCCATTTTCCAGTACACTACATGGTAAAACACATGGTTTTATTTAAAAGTACAACTTGTTCCACAAAAAACTAGCCCTCACATGGCAGGATTGACTGAAAAATAAAAAATTTACGGCTCTCGGAAGAAGGGGAGAAAAACAGGAAAATGGAAAATCGGCTGGGGGTGAAGGGGTTAATATATAGACTAAGCCCATAAAGTTTTTCGGTGTATAAGACGCACCAGATTATAAGACGCACCCTAAATTCAGAGCAAAAAAGGTGCAAAAAAAATAGGGTCTGTCTTATAATCCAGTGATGTCTTACTGGAGGGGGCGGCAGCGGTGGTGGTGGGGGGGTCACAGGAGGCAGGGACGGTGGGTGTTCCAGAAACCGTTGGCTGTGCTGGGGCAGCTGTGCTAGGGCTGTGGCGGCGGTGCTGGTGTTGGGGCAGCTGTGCTGGGGCTCGGGCTGCGGCGGCAGGGGCAGCTGTGTTGGTGCTGGAGTAGCTGTGCTGGGGCTTGGGTTGTGGTGGCGGCTGCGGGCAGTGAGGGCTTCAAAGAAATGGTGCCCAGACTCAACGCAGAAATCTCGGCTCAATGATAAGCCAAGATCTCATCTGCGCAAGCGCCACCTCCAGGAGCCATTTTCCTTAAGTCCGCTGCTGGGAGATCAATGGGCTGGAGGCAGCATGTGTGCAGATGAGATCTTGATCTGAGAGCTCCATCTGCGCTCGTGCGAACTCTGGGCACCATTATTTGAAGTCCTCACCGCCCGCCCTGCAGCGCCAACCCAGCCGCCGCAGTCCCAGCTGCCGCAGGCCCCGCTCAACTGCACCAGCCACTGCAGACCCTACACAGCCACCACAGCACCTGCATAGCCGCCACAACACCAGCCCAGCCACTGCAGCCCCTGCACAGCCGCTGCAGCACTCCCCCGCCCACCTGCGACCCCTTTCCACCACCCCCGGTAAGCTACATGCAGGTTATAAGACGCACCCCTCACTTTCCTCCTAATTGTTTGGGAGGAAAAGTGCGTCTTATAATCTGAAAAACAAGGTTTATAGGAAAATCCTGGTGGTTGGTCCTTTTTAAATAGAAGAACGTGTAGTCTTATTGTCTGCTATAACTACATTTCCCAGCATCATTTGCTTTTAGTCAGTACTGCAGACCCCTCCACACCTTTTTTCTATATGCTTCTGACAAGCCCCACCCTTCTGCGATAACATCAAGCTAATCTAAGTGTAGAATTCACCTTATTCTTCTGTGCTCTCTTTGCTCCTGTTCATATCACAGGTCTCTCAGAAGAAGGTAGCAAACAAAGCTTAACTAACCTCAGACCATTTGCACAGGGCCCCGTACTGTCATAAATCTTTTCTCTCAGCCCCTTTATACACCCCATCCTGCAGTATACATTTCCTTTCTGTTAGTAAAACATTGTCATTATACTTACAGGTCCCGCGGTGCTTCCTGCAGACTCTGTCTCCCGGACGCTTCTGCGATTCCAATCATGATGGTGTGAATTTTGTTACCTCGTGGGTTACAGGACATTCTGTGATGTCATAGCTATGTGATCAGTCTGTAACCCAATGTCTGTACAACATTCACACCAGACTGGTCACATGGCTATGACATCATGGAAGGTCCTTTAGTCAGTGCTGGTTACCCGGAGGCACAGCAATGATCGGACGCGGAAGCATAAGCGGCCGGGAGACAGAGTCTGCAGGACTCATAGCGGGACCTCTAAGTATAATCATAATGTTTTTTAATAATGTGCTTTTTTATTTTTTTTTTTAAAGCCCCTGGAACCCTAACTGGACCCGAACTGTAACACGAGCTTCCCAGGATAGCTTGTGTTCGGGATCATGTGCACGAACACTATGTGTTCGGTACAGACCCTGAACTTTACAATTCTGGTTCACCCATCACTACTTTCTGTCCCCTCTATATACAGCCCATCATGCAGTATATCTCTCCTTTCTGTTCCTTTAATATTCAGCCCAACCTGCAGGTTATCTATCCTTTCTGATCCTCTATATATAGACATTCTGTATTATATCTCTTCTATTTTGCTTCTTCTATATAAAACCTATTATGCAATATATCTCTCATTTCAGACTCTGCTACATAAAGTCCATCCTGCATTATCTTTCCTTTCTGTCTTCTATATATTACATATACAGTTCATCTTGCGGTATACCGTATTTTTCGTTTTATAAGACGCACCCCAAATTCAGAGGAAAAAATAGGTTAAAAAAAATATATATATGGGGTCTGTTTTATAATCCGGAAGTGACTTACCGCTGTGCTGGGGCTGCAGGCTCTGCTCTGTGCTGGTTCTGCTCTGTGCTGTCCTGGCTCTGCTCCGTTCTGGTTCTGCTGTGCCCTGTGCTGGCTCTACCCCATGCTGGTTCTGCCTTGCCCTGTGCTTCTTCGGCTTTCTGCAGGCTCTGTTCTGTGAGGGGGGGCAGCGAGGCAAGGGTTATTCTGAAGACGTGCTTCAAAGAAATGGCGCCCTTTTGAGCCAAGAGCTCCATCTGCGCACGCGTGGATTCAGGGCGCAATTATTTGAAGTCCTTACCTGTACCTCGCTGGCCGCCGCCGCTGCACACATCAGCTCCGCCGGCCGCCGACGACCACATCAGCTCCGCCATCCGCTGCCGCACACATCAGCTCCGCCGGCCGCCGCCGACCACAGCAGCTCCGCCACCAAACACAGCCCCTTCACAGAGCCCCTGCCTCTGGTGACCCCTCTCAAACACCCCCCGGTAAGCTACATTCGGATTTTAAGACGCACCCCACATTTTCCTCCCAAATTTTTGGGAGGAAAAGGGCGTCTTATAATCTGGAAAATACGGTATATCTTTTTTTGTCACCTCTATATACAGCCCATTCTGTACTATATCTATCATTTTCTCCCTCTATATACTAAACATCTTGCAATATATCTCTCCTTTCAGACCCTGTCTACAACCTCTACTGCAGTATCTCTCTCCTTTTTGTCTCTTCTATATACTCCATCATGCAGTATAGCAATCCTCTCTACCCATGTCTACGCCCCATCCGGCAGTATATTTCTCCTCTTCCTTACCATCACACAAGCACAGCAGCTTCCTGATATGAGCTCTGCAGTGTAATGGAGGAGGCTCCACCCCTTTTTTACATAACATCATACCTTCTTAGTAGAATCTCTGTTCTAGACTGCATTATGCAGGAAAAACCAGGGCCCCTGGAACTACAGCACAGTTTCCCTGGCAACTATAGGGTGGCTAGAGCCTCGAAAGTCATCCTTGGGGGAAGATGAGGTGTGTATAATAGGTCAGATTTAAAAATGGGTTATATCGGCACAAATGAATAAATATAAGACTACATTGTGATTATAGAAATACCCCTTTAAGTAACTTCTACTAACCTTATGCAGTGGCGCTAAATTGGTGGATTGCAAAGAAGCCTATTTTGAAGGCTACTTTCTAAAATTACAAATAGTTAAAGGGACCCAATCACCAGGATTTTTGTATATAACCTAAAGCCAGTGCTGTACTGGCACTATCAGGCTGATTTTCTACATACCTTTAGTTGTCAGCTCGGATATATAGTTTTTGAAATCCAAGAAAGTAAAGTTTATAAAATCACCAGCTTTCTGAGTGACAGCAGCTGAGGATCAGATTACTCATACTTATCCCCTCACCCTGTTAGAATTAGCATAAGTATTATACAATCGATTTAAATTTTGACTTGCAGGACCTGTGCTGAGGTCATACCCAAAATGGATGAGGCCTCAGCCAGCAAAGCTGACAACAGGACGCAACATTTTTCTGTTTGCTGAGGCCCCGCCCCTTCTGGTCACATGGGTATGACCTCATACAGATCCTGCTAGTGAAAAGTTAAATCGAATACTTATGCTAATTCTAACAGGGGGAGGGGATAACTCTGAATACCCCCCAGATATTAGCTGATCCTCAGCTGCTGTCACTCAAGAAGCTGCCAATTTTATAAACTTTACTTTCTTGGATTTCAAAACCTATATATCCGAGCTGACTACTAAAGGTATGTAGAGAAGCAGCATGATTGTGCCAGTGTAGCACTAGGTTTAGGTTATATACGAAAATCCTGTTGATTGGTTCCTTTTATGGGGTCGGCAACACTGCTACATTTTGTGCTGAGTAGGAAAGGACGGTGCTTCTACCAAATCACAAGAGATAATCTCAGCATAGAAAGTGATGAAGACTTGATGCTTTATCAAAAGGTGCACATACATATTAGGATCTGGCATTTGTGAAAACAGGTGAATTCCAACATTTTGACCAGTGGTCTTTTTCAAGAACATCTGTGTGAGGAATAAGTCAGGTAAATTATGATGTATTGCATTATGGCACACACATGCGTCTGCCATAATGCTACACAATCATAATATACTTGGCCTCTATGTCTAGTAGATGTGATCCTATATACAAGATATCTAGAAATACAATACCTGTAGCTGTGGCACAGGAGTCATCCAAATCAATTTTCTTTTCCAGGTTGTTTTCTGAAAACCTCAGCAAACCAGTATCCTGCTCCTCTGGGGAATGTCTGTCCTTGTCTGTAAGGACAGATGACGGTGCAGTGCTTTCCTGCATTTGATGAATGTCTTGGAGGAGCTCAGCACCAACTTCTGTTTGGTGAGAACTGTCACCATCCTGCTGAATTGTTCCTGATAATTCTTGATCTAAGACAAATCAGATGATTTTACTTCAGATGTTGCACTATGCTGTTCTTCTCAGGATAGCTCTTCTAAACGTGGTCACTTACCTCTTAGATCACTCTTATTCTTCTCCATATCTTGGTCTTCCAATATGTCTGGTGTTTCTTCACTCTCCATGTGTGATTCCTGGGCTGGATTTTGCACTTCCCCATTCTCAAGATCAAGGTTCTGGTCTTGCTCCTGATGTATAAGGTTGTAGTCTTGCTCCTGATGCATCAAGTTATGGTTCTGCTCTTGGTGTATGAAGTTCTGGTTTAGCTCCTGATGTGTAAGGTTCTGGTCTTGATCCTGATGTATAAGGTTTTGGTCTTCATCTTCATGTACTTGCTTTATTTCGCTATTTTCTGTTGTAACCTCTACATCTGTCTGCTGTGCTACATCGGAACTCCCTGGTATAGTTGTAGTTTCCATTTTATGCTGCTTGTTTTAATCTATTTGCCACCCTGAACACATAGAAGACAAGACATTAGGCAATTTTAATACACACTAACACTGTGACAAAAAGTACCTTAAAAAGATCCTGTCAGGTGCAATATGCACCCAGAACCTAAGAGCTAACTGAGTGCCTTCAGGAGTTTTAGGAGTGGTATACAGTTGTTGATAAAAGGCATGTAAGGCTTTTTAAATCCTACTGGGGTGGGACGTGACCTGACCTGTTTGGTCTTTTATTTTAAAAACAGACTTGATCAATTCCCTCAGTTTAAGCTCGCATGTTAAAAGTTTTCCTAACTTGTTAGCATGCTTATCAAAGGTCGCCTTTGTCCATGTGAGCACTTTTTCTGATCTGGACGATAGTAGGGCATTAAGTTGAAACTTAAGGCCCCGTCACACTAAGCAACATCGCTAGCAACATCGCTGCTAACGAACAACTTTTGTGACGTTGCTAGCGATGTTGCTGTGTGTGACATCCAGCAACAACCTGGCCCCTGCTGTGAGGTCGTTGGTTGTTGCTGAATGTCCTGGGCCATTTTTTAGTTGTTGCTGTCCTGCTGTGAAGCACAGATCGCTGTGTGTGACAGCGAGACAGCAACAACTAAATGTGCAGGCAGCAGGAGCCGGCTTCTGCGGAGGCTGGTAACCAATGTAAACATCGGGTAACCAAGAAGCCCTGTCCTTGGTTACCCGATATTTACCTTTGATACCAGCCTCAGCCGCTCTCACTGTCAGTGCCGGCTCCTGCTCTGTAAACATGTAGCTGCAGGACACATCGGGTTAATTAACCCGATGTGTGCTGTAACTAGGAGAGCAAGGAGCCAGCGCTCAGTGTGTGCTGCTCCCTGCTCTCTGCATGTGTGGCTGGTCACTGGTTGCTGGTGAGCTCACCAGCAACTTGTGTAGCCACGCTCCAGCGATCCCTGCCAGGTCAGGTTGCTGGTGGGATCGCTGGAGCGTCGCAGTGTGACAGCTCACCAGCAACCTCCTAGCAACTTACCAGCGATCCCTATCGTTGTTGGGATCGCTGGTAAGTTGCTTAGTGTGACTGTACCTTTAGTATCCTCTACACGTTTAGTTAGGAATAGAGAGGATGCTAATAGATTAGTAATTTGCCCAACTGAGTTTCTAATTTGGTTTGCAATGCTGATCTTTCTTTTTTCTTCTAGGAAGCTAGTTTAATCAGTGTGCCAGGAATAACTTTTTTGTGGGCTATCCATATAGTGCCTGGAGAATATACCGTTCTTGTCATTATTAGTAAAGTAATCCTCTACCTCTCTTTTTATTTTATCATGTATCAGGAGGTTCATAAGTAAGGTCTCCTTCAGTCTCCATCTATATAGTCTCATGGTGGGGGTCTTAAATTTGAATATAGTTAGGACCACATCATGGTCAGACCATGAGGAGAGTAAATGGCGTGAGTAAAGTACTGCGGATAAGGATGGCAAGTTTGTAAGAATGAGGTCGATCCTGGAATAAGTCCTGTGTGTTGGGGAAAAGTAAGTATAGCCTTTAATTGGGCCATTCAATTCTCTCCAGGTATCTACTAGTCGATGTGTGGTCAAAAGAGTGTTCAGGGTCTTCCTCTCGGATTTGGTGATGTCCGTTCTCCTGAGGGCAGTGTTATCTAAAGAGGGGTGCAGGGTTAGGTTGAAGTCACACACAATATAATGTGTCTAAAATGAAACTGAGCAAGCTTAGTCAGGTTGCTTTTAAATGTGGCTATTTGTCGAGTATTTGGGAGATATCTACGAGAGTTCAAGGCCGTATAACGTTCCTAGAATAATAACAAAATTGCCATCTGGGTCCGAGAATGTATTTGTTACTTGGAATGGTAGAGAGAGTTTTTGATTAGGGTGATTGCACCTCTCATCTTTTGTGAGTGAGAGGATGAAAAGAAGCTCATATATGATGAATATAAGAATTTGGGGCTTGAGGTAGTAGAAAAGTGTGTCTCTTGTAGACAGATAGTGTCTAGGCTATGTGTTGAGTAGTCTAAAAATACCTTATTGCGTTTTAATGGAGGTTTGAAGCCCCTGACATTATGGGATAGGCTTTTACACATAGTGGCTATGTGAGATAGCTGATATGGGCTCTATCTAGATGGGTATTGATTGGTGTTCCGCGGATCGATGTGCAGTAAGATCAGAACAGACCTGGTCGTCGGCTGGTCCAGAGTAGGCCTCTGGTACAGGCTTGAGAGTGGGGTTGCGGGTACTTGGGGGGGGGGGGGGATAGTAGAAAAGAGAATAGAGGTAGAGATAAGAATACAAAAGCAACAAGTATCTTTACCAAATGGTCCAAAGGCCTAACACTATTTGTGGTGTGTTGGTCCATATTAGTAAAGATGCACCAGTACATCACAACCACTAGGCTACAGGTAGATCACCCAGGAATGAGGGTCGCAACACTTATCGTAAATTCTAACAAAAATAAGTGTCACTTATTAAGTAGGTTTAAAACTAATATATATAGCTAAACATTGCAGGAACATTTTCCACAGAGGGTGGGATGGCAACCAAAGTTCAGGTGGCTGGTTGGGTTCTTGATCTCGTGTTGTTCAGCCTCCACTTCTCGGGGATGCCCTGCCACTCACGAGCATATGGGGCAGTCTTTGGGGCAGGGGGAAACTTCAACCGGGGGCAGTCCCACTGTCCCCAGAAGTTTTTTGCCCTCCTTCAGGGTGCGAATGGAATAGAATACCCCTTCATATGTGAGCAAGAGGGCAAATGGAAAACCCCATCTATACTTATTATTGTCTCTTGAAGGGCTGCTGTAATAGGATGAAGGGTATGTCTTCTCACTAGGGTCACTAGTGATAGGTCAGCATATAAGTGTCCATAGTTGGGTAGTCCAGATAGAGTTGAGATCTCCCTTGAGGATAAGGTCCCTCGAATCCTCATGAAGAGGTTTTAGAACAATGTCTCTGGGGTTGTTTTCCGACCATGGGCATCCCACGCCTCTGTGGGTTCTGGTTATATGTAGTAAACTAGGTTCTACATGAGGGAGGAATTATGAGAAAAGTGAGGATGCCATTTCTTTTAATGCAGTGTAAGATTCTGGTAATCCCTTGATCCGTATGTTGCCCCTTCTTAATGTATTCTCAATAATCTCACATTTTAATTTGACGGCGTCGAGTCTCTCAACATGGGCACTAAGTTTTTCTTGATCCTCTTCGAATGCTTCCACCACTTCCTCCATTTTGCTTTACAGATCTGATGACCTCTGCTAAGCCATAGGGTAAAAGAGATGCTCAAGCCGTTTTCAGGCACTGTGCTGTGCCCTGTCTGCAAATAAGGTCTTTGTCTAGTGCATAGTGGCCCTTAGATGGTGTTGAGGGGCAAAGGAGGCCTGGATTCAATCAGGAAGGATACATATGCTCAGATTGTGGAGGAGCTCCTTCAAGCGTGTCTGCTCCTGTCAGCAGCCATTTTGGACTTCACAAGCATTTTTTTTTTTTTTACATCTTCTGGCTCTCTGGGACAAGGTGCAGCTTTTGGTGCAGTTTTGATGTCTCAAAGGTGCCGTTTTTTGTGACAATAAAATTTGTTTAATAAAATTTCGGACATTGGAGCAAGATGTGAGCGCTGCACTGACTTCCTGCTCAACTGTCCAAAGGTGGGGAGTAGGAAGCCAGCACTGATTGGTCATGGGACCTACGTGCCATAACAATGTCACGTGGACCCCGGGAATGCAGCTTCAGACATTGCTGGAAACACAGCTGCAAATGAGTATAGGCTTATTTATTTTTACAAGGGTGAACAAGGGGAATGAGAAGGAGATGCCCAAGTGGTGGACAACCTCTTTAATGAATGAAAAATTTAATGGGAATGATTATTTAACCCCTTAACGACCGGGGTCCTAAGTCATGTCCAGCTGCTGCGATGAGTCTGCGGCGATCCCCGCACATGTCTGCTAATTTGAACAGCAGACATGTGTGCCTCGAAGGTGCAGGTGAATCCACGATCCACCCGTGCTTGTTAACCCCTTAAATCGTGCTGTCAAAATGTGACAGTGCAGTTTAAATGCCTGCCGCAGTTAATGTGCACTTACCTGGCTCCATCGACGGCGCCGTGACGTTATCACTGTGAGCTGATTGTTGCCATGGCAGCACAGGGTCATGTGATGACATTTGTAACTCACATGACTCACTTCCTGCAACAGCCGGCCGTGTGCTGCCTGTTACAATACATGAGCATTTCTGGTGATCTCAGCTGTGTAGCTAGGATCAACAGAAATGAATGAGCGATCAGAATGCTGATCCTTATAGTACCCTGGGAGGCTAGTAAAAAAAAAATGTAAAAAAAAGGTTGAAAAAAATTAAAAAAATTAAAAACCCTAAAAGTTCAAATCACCTCCCTATCACCCCATTAAAAATTAAAGGGTTAAAAAATAAAAATATGCACACAATTGGTATTGCTGCGTTCAGAAATGCGTGATCTATCAAAATATAAAATCAATTAATCTGATCGGTAAACGGCGTAGCAGCAAAAAAATTCTAAACGCCAAAATTAAGCTTTTAGGTTGCCGCAAATTTTACGCAAAATGCAATAACAGGTGTTCAAAACGTAGCATCTGCGCAAAAAAATCGATTTTACTTACTTGTAATTAGATTTTCCAGGGCCACGACAGCACCCAGGAGAGAGAGGGTCCACCCACCATGAAGGACAGGAAACCTACAGCTTTTAAAAGGTGGAACCTCTCTATACGCTTCAGTAGTTTACAGAGCAGGAGAGGACTTCCGTTTAGTTAGTATGACAAATATTTGTACACAGATTTAAGAAAAGATAAAAATACCTCCGACATGTGCGTAGCTGGCATATATGCCACTCCCATATCATATATATATATACACACTAGCTGTTCCCTGCCAGCTAACGCTCGGCACGCCCACTCCTATCTAATTAACGCTGCTGATTATTAATTACACTAAAGTTAATAATGACAACATTCGGTAACGTTGAAGTGGTTGAATTATGTGTAAAGGAAGTTCTTAATTGTCGACTGGCAACGAAAACGTGACGTGAAAAATGCTGGGAGTTGCAATTTAGCATTACGCGGTCTGTGTCTGTCATTGGCTGAATGAGCTCAGCTTGAGATGTGTGAGTGTGCAATGTACACAACAGGATTTGTGTCTGTGCTTACAGGACATGTGATGATGTCACATGGAGGGGAGGAGTCAGGGGTCACATGATCAGCTCCTCAATGTATCCAGGATTCTGCAGTGCTGGTTATCATGGTGCTGGATGAGGTGAAGTTTATGTGTGGGACGATCGGCTGATGATGTCACATGGAGGGGAGGGATTAGCAAATAACCACGAGTAATCACATCGGCTTTTATATATATAGATAGATTTTTTTTTATTACTACACCCATGGACAAAAGAAAAAACCCCGCCACCCTGGTGACACAGGGCCCAACACCAAAGTAGATAACAACAGAAATAAGGGAGGGAAAACAGAGGGTGCTATCATGGCTCTGGAAAATCTAATTAACGGTAAGTAAAGTCGATTTTTCCCTTCTCCATGACAGCACCCAGGAGAGATTAGCAAGGAATCCCCTAGTTAGGGACCACCGCCTGCAACAGCTTTCTTGCAAAGGAAAGATCACTAGCACCAAAATCCAAATGATAGTGCTTAAAAAAGGTAGATGGAGAAGACAATGTGGCAGCTTTACAGATCTGCTCCAGAGAAGCATTAGCTTTCTCAGCCCAAGAGGTGGAAACGGACCTGGTGGAGTGAGCTCGTAAGCCGAAGGGAGGATCTTCATCCCCTGCTCTGTATGCCAGAGAGATCCCTGCTTTGACCCATCTGGCTAAGGACCCCTTTGACGCCGGCTGGCCTCTACAGGGACCCTGAAAAAGAACAAAAAGGGTGGTAGTTTTTCTGAACTCCTTGGTCACCTCTAGGTATTGTAACAGGTATATACTAACATCTAGGGCGTGAAACTCTCTCTCTCTCTTATCATTCCTGGGGTTATCACAAAAGGAAGGGAGCACTATCTCTTGGGATCGGTGAAACCTAGAAAATAACTTTGGTAGAAAGGCTGGATATGGTCTAAGGATTATTCTGTCAGAAAATATCTCTGTTAAGGGCTGGTTTATTGAAATAGCCTGTAGATCCCCTATCCTTCTTGCCGATATAAGAGCTACCAAAAGTGCGGTTTTGAGCATTGGAGTCCTAACCATACACTCTGCCAGGGTTTCAAAGGGAGACCCGGTTAAAGCCCTCAAGACTAGATTTAGATCCCATGGAGGTAAACGGGGCTGCGGTATTGATACAGATCGACCAACTGCCTTAAAGTACCTTACTACCCAGGGATGATCGGCAACCTTACAGTCAAAGAGCACCCCCAACACAGAAATGTTGACCTTGAGTGTACACAAACTCAACCCTATTTCTCGCCACTTCTGTAGGAGCTTCAGGATAGCCGGCCAAGGTACTTGCTGTCTGTCAATTTTATTGGTTCCTGAAAAGTCTAAAAACTTCCTCCAGACCTTACCATAAATGTTAATAGTGATGAGCTTCCTACTTCCCATTAACATGGCTATTAGGCTATCTGAAAACCCCTTAGATTTTAGAAGCTGCCACTCAAATGCCATGATGTCACATAAAGGCTCTTCAGGTTGGGATGTTTGACAGGACCCTGGGATAGTAAGCGTGGGACCTTCGGAAGGACCTATGGGTCCTCTACTGACATCAGACGAAGCCCCATGAACCATAACCTTCTAGGCCAAAAGAGGATTATGAGAACAGCTTCTGCCCGGTCAATCCGAATCTTCCTTAGGACAACTGGAATCAGTGAGATGAGGGGATAGGCGTAGACTAGACCCCCAGACCAGTCCTGGAGTAGGGCATCTATCCCGTGAGGGGAGTCACTGTGATTCAGAGAGAAAAATCTCTTTGTTTTTCTGTTTGTCCGATATGTGTATGACCTAATCTAATGTATAATATTCTTCTGTCAACTCTACTGTCTTGTCAATTAAGTAATTCATGTTATTATTTAAGTTGTGCTGCTGTGATACAATAATTTCCCACGGGATCAATAAAGTGTATCGTATCGTATCGTATCATATTGAGTTTTCTCTGCCTTTTAGAAAATTTGAGTAGAATGACTTAAAGCTTGATTCAGCCAGGTCAAATATATCTTCTGCTATTACCATGAGCCTCCTGGACCTCGTGTCCCCCTGTTTGTTTATGTAGTCTACCGCTATCACGTTGTCCGACAAGATGTTTACATGGCGGCCCGCTAAGTCCTGCAAGGCTCCCATGAGCGCCATGTTTATGGCGGACAGCTATCTTAGATTGGAAGACGCTTTCTTCAATTCTCCTGACCTTTCGCCCTGAAGAACTTTCCTACCAGTGTGAGCCCCTCACCCCCAGAGGCTTGCTTCTGTTGTGATAATGACTGGGTTCCTTATCTCCCATGACATGCCTCTGCAGAGGTTGTCTCTTTCCAGCCACCAACGTAGCGACTCCCTGATGGACTGGGAAATTGAACTGTACTAAGTCCCTTAGGCGGGCTTTGCACACTACGATATCGCAGGTGCGATGTCGGTGGGGTCAAATTGAAAGTGACGCACATCCGGCATCGCATGCGACATCGTACTGTGTAAAGCCTAGATGATACGATTAACGAGCGCAAAATCCTATTGCGCTATTGGCCGCCTGCCGTGTGACGTCGCTATGACGCCGCATGACCCGCCCCCTTAGGAAGGAGGCGGGTCGCCGGCAACAGCGACGGTCGCAGGGCAGGTGAGTGCGTGTGAAGCTGGCGTAGCGATAATTTTCGCTACGCCAGCTATCACACGATATCGTACCTGCGACGAGGGCGGGGACAATCGCGTGCGACATCGCAGCATCGGCTTGCGATGTCGCAACGTGCAAAGCCGCCCTTTGTCTTCCTATTTTGTCTTCTGTAAGGAACGACCTCTAACGTCTGGAATCCAGGAGAATGCCTAGGAAGATCTGCATCTGTTTGGGGTCGAGTCTTGATTTTTCTGTATTTATAAGCAAGCAGAGTTTTGCTAAAATATCCAAGAAATTACCTATCGCGTCCCTGCAACCTGATCGGGAGCTCCCTACCACTAAGAAGTCGTCCAGGTAGGGTATAAAAAGAATATCCTTCTCCCTGATGTGTGCATATGTGCCGACATTTCTGCCACCAGCTTTGTAAACACTCTGGGGGCCATTGAGAGACCGAAGGGTAGGGCTCGAAACTGCAGATGAGTAAGCTGACCCTGAAGATACACTACTACCCTGAGAAACTTCTGATGCCCCTGAAAAATAGGCACATGAAAATAGGCATCGCTGAGATTGTTGGTAGCCATGAAACAATCCGGGTACCGTAGTCTTACTGCCATGTTGACTGTCCCCATCCTGAATTGTTTCTGTATAATGAATTGATTGAGGGCCTTCAAATTTATGATGGTTCTGAAGGAGGCATCTGTTTTTTTACTAAGAAGAGTGGGCTGGAAAACCCTTTCCATTTTCCTTGCGGAACCGGGATGAGCACAGCTTTCTGCAACATGGATTTCACTTTGTCTTCTAATGCCTTCTGGCCCCCCTCAAGCGCTGGGTATTGGCGATCATGAATCTGTCTGGGGGAAGGACTGTAAACTCGAGCTTCAATCCCCCGGCTACTATGCCCAGAATCAAACGGCTCACCAACATCTTCTCCCAGGCAGGAAGGAGCCTCAACAGCCTCCAGCTCCTGGCATCATTGTCTTCTGGGTTTTTTGAAGGTCTTGGAAAAAACTCCCTCCATTCTGGATTTCTATCTTCTGAGTTCCACCTTCCAGTTCTGACTTCCCTTTTTTAGGTCTCTGGGCTGCCTATTTCTCCTGCCAGGATTGAATGATCTCCAAAAGTCTGGGAGGTTAGCCTTTGGTAATCCCTTCTTGGAATCGGATGCTTTTTCCAGTATTTCATCCAGGCCTTTTCCAAAGAGGAGGTCTCCCTCACACGGAACCCCGTAGAGCCTTGACTTTGAGTGGAAGTCTCCCTTCCAGTTCTTCAACTATAAGGCTCTCCAGGCAGAGTTTGAGAGGGAACAAGTCCATGCAGTAAGCCCCACAGCATCCACCGATGCATCAGTCAGAAAATCTGCAGCTTTTCTAATAACTGGGAGACTTGACAGCACCTGGTCTCTTGGCACTTGTCCTTTATCTTCGTTTCCAGCTGACCCAGCCACACGTGGCTGCAATGTTGGGTTTGAAAGCTGCTGGCACCGATTTCCATGCCCTCTTCAAGAAACTGTCCACTTTCTTGTCAAAGGGATCTTTAAGTAATTCTGCATCGTCGAATGAGAGAGCTGTAGTCCTGGATATCTTGGAGACGGCAGCATCAATTTTTGGAATCTTGTCCAACACTTCTGAGTCTTGTGAATTGAACAGATATTTTTGTTTCATTTCTTTCAGAATGAGGACCTTTTTATCCAGTCTCTTCCATTCCCGCTGGATCAAAGCTATGATAGTTTTATGGACTAGGAAGCATTTATGCTTGCGTGTCTCCAGCCCCCCAAACATTATGTCCTGAACGGATCTGGGCTCCCTGACGTCCTCAATTCTCATGGTAGCCCTCACCACCTTTATTAGCCTTCCCATATCTTCTATTGGGAAGTAAGGCTGTCTTCCTTGTGTCTGAGGATGATGAGGACGAGGAATGATCGGAATAAAATGTATCGATCTCCCCTTCTTCTCTGTCATCTTTGGGGCTGGAGTCTCCCATTGCCACCTGTTTCCCTGAAGACGTGCCTGGCATAATCTCACTGAAATATTGCTTCCCCTCATCCCTGACTATGGATTTAAACTCTCTATGAGGGACGGGGACTCCTTCATATTATATGTAGCGGCCAGTTTTGATTTACATAGCTCACATTCCCTATGTTTTGTCTTGGACAGAGATTTCTTAGGCTTGTCCTAGACAAAAAAGAGTAGAACAGACATGCAGACGGTCTGTCAACACTGCATCAGGGAACCCTCTGGACTCACCCACCAAGGTGTCAGAATACCGAGGCCGGAGGCACAATTACTTCTACAGTCTCTGCAGGCTGCTCCATCTTGCAAACCACCAGTCCTCCTGCAGCAGGTTTGAATCTGGGGCGGTTTCCCGCTGCCCGTGATGTCACCAGAAGCCAGAAGCGATCCACTTCTGGTCCAGGTCACCGGTCGCCTGCAGACAGCGCCAGACTTCTAAGTGGCTCTGTACTTTACCAGAAGCCTCCTCAGCCGCCAAGCGCTCTGGCCCCTAGGTTCCCAGGAGACACAGACACCGAACTAGGCCATGCTCCTCCTTCCGTGTGCTGCCAGGGGTCTGCGTAGGGAATGCACCGACGCCAATCCAGGCCGTGCTACCTCCTCCCCTGAAGACGGCTATCAGGTTAATCTTGATTTTTCTCACAGCAGTGTCGGGTGCTGTAGGCTCCCCCCCTTCCCCGAAGGACAGGAAACCACTGAAGCATATAGAGAGGCTCCACCTTTTAAAAGCTGTAGGTTTCCTGTCCTTCGTGGTGAGTGG
Source organism: Anomaloglossus baeobatrachus (assembly GCF_048569485.1). Lineage (NCBI taxonomy): Eukaryota > Metazoa > Chordata > Amphibia > Anura > Aromobatidae > Anomaloglossus > Anomaloglossus baeobatrachus. The sequence goes on from NC_134356.1 coordinate 339,602,293, forward strand.
ACCCTCTCTCTCCTGGGTGCTGTCGTGGAAAAGGGAAAATAGTACCATTAAAAACGTTAGCTCGAGATTCAAAAAATTAGCCATCATTGAGCCATAGATTCTGAAAAATAAGATCGCTATGGGCTGCGGAAAATGGCGCAAAAAGTGCACCACTTTTTTGGGACATGCTTCTGAATTTTTTTAACCCCCTTAGATAAAAGTAAACCTACACTGTGTGCACAATTATTAGGCAAGTTGTATTTTACAGGATTTTTTTATTATTGATCAACAACTATGTTGTCAATCAACCCAAAAGACTCAACATCAAAGCTTAATATTTTTGGAAGTTGGAGTGGTTTTTTTTAGATTTGGCTGTCTTAGGGGGATATCTGTTTGTGCAGGTAACTATTACTGTGCAGAATTATTAGGCAACTTAATAAAAAACAAATATATTCCCATCTCAATTGTTTATTTTCACCAGGTAAACCAATATAACTGCATAAAATTTAGAAATAAACATTTCTGACATGCAAAAACAAAACCCCAAAAAATTAGTGACCAATATAGCCACCTTTCTTTATGATGACACTCAACAGCCTACCATCCATAGATTCTGTCAGTTGCTTGATCTGTTCACGATCAATATTGTATGCAGCAGCCACCACAGCCTCCCAGACACTGTTCCGAGAGGTGTACTGTTTGCCCTCCCTGTAGATCTCACATTTTATGAGGCACCACAGGTTCTCTATGGGCTTCAGATCAGGTGAACAAGGAGGCCATGTCATTATTTTTTCATCTTTTAGACCTTTACTGGCCAGCCACGCTGAGGAGTAGTTGGATGCATGAGATGGAGCATTGTCCTGCATGAAAATCATGTTTTTCTTGAACGATACCGACTTCTTCCTGTACCACTGCTTGAAGAAGTTGTCTTCCAGAAACTGGCAGTAGGTCTGGGAGTTGAGCTTCACTCCATCCGCAACCCAAAAAGGTCCCACAAGTTCATCTTTGATGATACCAGCCCATAGCAGTACCCCACCTCCACTTTGCTGGCGTTTGAGTTGGAGTGGAGCTCTCTGCCCATTACTGATCCAGCCTCTGGCCCATCCATCTGGCCCATCTATCTGGCCCATCAAGAGTCACTCTCATTTCATCAGTCCATAAAACCTTTGAAAAATCAGTCTTAAGATATTTCTTGGCCCAGTCTTGACGTTTTTTCTTATGTTTCTTGTTCAAAGGTTTTAGTTTTTCAGCCTTCCTTACCTTGGCCATGTCCCTGAGTATGGCACACCTTGTGCTTTTTGATACTCCAGTAACGTTGCAGCTCTGAAATATGGCCAAACTGGTGGCAAATGGCATCTTGGCAGCTTCATGCTTGATTTTCCTCAATTCATGGGCAGTTATTTTGCGCCTTTTTTGCCCAACACGCTTCTTGCAACCATGTTGGCTATTTGCCATGAAATGCTTGATTGTTTGGTGATCACGCTTCAAAAGTTTGGCAATTTCAAGACTGCTGCATCCCTCTGCAAGACATCTCACAATTTTGGACTTTTCAGAGTCCGTCAAATCTCACTTCTGACCCATTTTGCCAAAGGGAAGGAAGTTGCCTAATAGTTAAGCACACCTTATATAGGGTGTTGATGTCATTACACCACAACCCTACTCATTACAGAGATGCACATCACCTGATTTACTTAATTGGTAGTTGGCTCTCAAGCCTATAAAGCTTGGAGTAAGACAACATGTATAAAAAGTATTATGTGATCAAAATACTCATTTGCATAATAATTCTGCACACAATGTATACATGTTTGGTGTCTACAAACTCGTACCGACCTGAGGCATCACACCAACTCATCAGTTTTACCATATAGTGAACACGGAGAATAAAATCTCCTAAAAGCAATCTTGCAATTGCACTTTTTTTTGGAAATTTTCCACACTTGCAATTTTTTTGCCACTTTCCAGTGCACTAATGTAGCACCCCTGAGGTATCAGGTGCCACAGAATATGTAAAAAAAATTTGGGCTACCCAAACGCTGGAATACCAGTGCCGGTAAACACACCAACACCATTACACATACATTAAACCCCATGTCCAACCTGGGAAAACTGCCTAGAGACAGATTTAAAGGATGGCCACCTATTGGTTGGTAAGCATCCAATCTGCTAGGGAGAGACTCAAAAAGGGGCGGGGCTAGTTACTAGGTGGGGAGTTGGCGGGAGGAGAAAAGTCAGTTGTTGTTGGAGACAGACTCTGAGGGAGTCAGAAGTGAAAGAAAGGAGAAAGGTGTTAAAACCTGAAGAAAGAAATGGAGCTAAAAAAAAGGAGTAAGGAACCAGTGCTTAAGAAACCCAGGGTTGCCAGAGGAGTGCGGGATCAAGACTCACAGAATCCAGCACAGGCGGGGTGCAAAACCCTTGAACGGGAGTGCCCTTCAAGCTACCTGTTAAATCTGTCAGGTGAGGGGATCATCAGGGTCCTTCCCCAACTGAGTGTCTGGAGCAAAGCAGGAAAGACAGCAAAGAAGGGACCTGGGGACAGGGACAGGAGTCCAGCCCATTAAATTGTCCAGGCGCCTGCTATACGGGTAAAGACTGCGAAACAGTGGGGATCCCAGGAAGTTTTAGGCCACGGGGACCCACCAAAAACCAAAGTTTGCATGGAAGACAGTCCACCAGGTCACTAAAAGGCACTGGGAACAAAGAGTGAGGGAGCATAGGACACTGGTAACAGAACAGTGAGTAAAAAACATTTTAAACTGCAGTTCCTGTGTGGCTTGAATCCTTTCTATATTGGTGCATGATTAGCTCACACAGCACACTACTACCACCATCATCCTTTTCCGGTGGCTCCTACAAAATAGCTGCAACCCGCAAGTGGCGTAGCCAAAAACTCTTTTATTTATTTTACTTTTATTTTTTCCATTTTTCAACTCCTTTTTCAGATAGACCCCTGAGGTCATGCAACCGGGCACCGACCGCGACCACGACTCCCCTGTTCACCACACGCCCGGGACCGAGTATCCCATTGCCCTGGGGCGTCACTCTATATGGTAAAACTTATGGCTTCATTTAAAAGTACAACTTGTCCTACAAAAAACAAGCCCTCATATGGCAAGATTGATGGAAACACAAAAAGGTTACAGCTCTTGGAAGAAGGGGAGCAAAAAAACAAAAACAAATGAAAAACGGAAAATTGGCTGGGGGTGAATGGGTTAAAGGAGGTTTCCACTTCCAGAAAAACCTTGTCCCCATGCTAAGTTTAAAAAAAAACCAACACCTGAACTTTACTCCACCTTACAGGGCCCAGTGGTGAATCTCCACTGCTGTTCCCAGTGTGTTATTGTCTGACGTCACATCGACAGCACGGCATCCAATAACTTAGCTTAACCTCATAACGACGGCCGTACGACTTAAAGCGGCGGCAAAACAGGGTACTTATTCTGTTCCGCCGCTTTAAAGCGGCGGGCCGAAAAAACCCTGTAGGGCCCCCCAGCGACCGAAAATCTTGGGGGTTTCAGCTACCGGGGGTAGCTGAGACCCCCCAGATTATGAATCGGGGTGTTTTTTTTGGACCCGTATACCGACGAACACATGAAAAAAAAAGAAATGACCGGTAAAACTGATTTCTTTTTCATCTGACGTGATCAAACATGTCAGATGAGAAAGAAATATAGACCCCTAGTGCCCCCAAAGCCCCCGGTATCGGAGAGTCCCCCCCCACCCCCCCTCCGGAAGTCAAAATGGCGCCGAAGCGCACAGAAAACTGCCGCCGCCGCCGGCTCTGCATTCATTTCCCTCCGATCTGAAATGATCAAACATTTCAGATCGAAGGGAAATGTCCTCCCCCTGACCCCTCCTCCGGTACACCAGAGCCCTCTGGTCCCACGGAGCCCCTCCGGTTCTCCAAAGAGCCCCCCCGTTCCCCCCGCCGGAGCATGCAAGATGGCGGAGCGCAGCGCACAGTAGCGCGCGGCCGCATTCATCCTGCTCTTTCTGCCGCATGTGACACGTCACATGCGACAGAAAAGTTGTCGCCAGGTCTCCCCCCGTCACCCCGCGTCAGCCCCCCGTCAGCGCCCCGTTACCTGGCTTCTGCTCCGTCCCCGCGATCACTCCGCCTCCTTCTAGAAAGCTGGCGGCGCATGCGCAGACAGCAGCTGTCAGCTGGATCCTTGCAAGCAAGGACGCTGACCTCGCTGCTGCACTGAGGACCGGGGGAGAGTGAGTGCAGTAATCTGCAGCCACACTCCTCACATGGAGAGCCTGCTATTCTAGAAAATGGGGGATACGTTCTGTGAGCGTGCCCCTCATATTCTGGAATGAGGTTACTGCAGGTCACTCTGCCCTAGGTTGGACCGGGGCAGTGTGAGTGCAGTATTCTCAGATTACTGCACCCACACTGCTTATGGAGAGCTTGCTCTTCCAGAAAATGGAGGATACGTTCCCTGAACGTGCCCCCCATATTCTAGAAGGTCCAGAGCCGTCGAAGGACCTCAAAAATGGATTACAGCGACCGGAATTTGTTTATTTTCAATAAATTGGTGAAAGAGGGATGTTTCGGGGAGTTTTTTTTTCAAATAATTTTTTTTTTGTCTTTATTTTTCTCTATTACTGACTGGGTTAGTGATGTCGGGTATCTGTTTAGATGCCGTGACATCACTAACCCCAGGGCTTGATGCCAGGTGACATTACAGCTGGTATCCACCCCGTATATTACCCCGCTTGCCACCGCACCAGGGCGCGGGATGAGCTGGGGCGAAGCGCCAGGATTGGCGCATCTAATGGATGCGCCACTTCTGTGGCGGCTGCGGCCTGCTATTTTTAGGCTGGGAAGAGTCCAATAACCATGGCTCTTCCCACCCTGAGAATACCAGACCCCAGCTGTCCGCTTCACCTTGGCTGGTGATCTAATTTGGGGGGGACCCCACGTTTGTTTCTTTGTTTGTTTTTGTTTTTTTTAAAAAAACGTCTGGGGAGCCCTTCAAATTGATCACCAGACAAGGTGAAGCTGTCAGCTGTGGTTTGCAGGCTACAGCTGTCTGCTTTACCCTAGCTGGCTATCAAAAATAGGGGGGACCCCACGTCGTTTATTTTAATTATTAATTTTTTGGGGGGCTAAATACAAGGCTAGGCACCCTTTAGTGCCACATGAAAGGCACTAAAGGGCGCCAGCTTAGAATATGCAGGGGGTGGGACGTTATATTTGTTTGACATCTATCCATTCATCCATTGTAGCATTTTAGGCTATGTGCCCACGATCAGGGTTTGCAGCGTTTTGGGCGCAGTGTTTTCCCTGCATCCATAGCGCTGCGTTGTGCAGTAGAAGCACAGTGGAAGGATTTTTAGAAATCCCATGCACACTGGGCTTCTTTTCTCCGCAGCATACACTGACCTGTGGTGCAGCTTCCCGAGCCTCAGCATGTCAATTTATGCTGCTGAGACAAGAGTGTTCTCTGCAGGTACATTGAGCTCCACAGCAGCCTGAACCCAAATCGTGGGCATGGGCAGCTGCGTTCTCCCGTGGACAACACTCACATCTCTGCAGGAAGGCTGACACTGTGTACTAGACGCCGTGTCGCTGGATCATGGCCACATAGCCTAAAAGTGAGAAATTTGTTGCTACAGCAACATTTTTGTGAAGTACCTGTGGATTCAAAATGCTTACTATACTCCTGAATAAAATCCAGTTTCCAAAATGGGGTCACTTGTTGGGGGTTTCTGCTGTATAGGTACCCAAGGGTCCTGCAAATGTGACATGGTGCCCGCAATTTATTTCAACTTTTCCAGAATTCAAATGGTGCTCCTTCCATTCCAAGCCCTCCCATTTATCCAAACAGAGTTTTTTGGCCACATGTGGGGTATCCCTGTGCTCATAAGACATTGGATAACAACCTGTTGGGTTCACGGTTTCTTGTTGCCTCTTGAAAAAGTAAGAAATATGATGCTAAAGCAACATTTTTGTGAAAAAAATGAAAATGTTCAATATGGCAACCTAAGCTTATCAAATTCTGTGAAGTACTCTTGGATTCAAACTGCTCACTATACACCTAGATAAAAGCCTTGAGGTGTCTTGTTTCCAGAATGGGGTCACTTGTGGGGGACCTCCACTGTTTAGGCACCTTAGGGGCTTTCCAAATGCAACATAGCGTCCGGTAATGATTCCAGCCAATTGTGCAGTCAAATGGTTCTCCTTCCCTTCCAAGCCCTGCTGTGCACCCAAACAGTTGATTTCCACCACACATAAGGTATCAGCATACTCAGGAGAAATTGCACAATAAATTTAATGCTGATTTTTTTCCTTTTACACTTGTAAAAACAAAAGCTACCTGGTTGAAGTAACAATTTTGTGGTAAAAATGTATTTTTTATTTTCACAGCTCAACATTATAAACTTCTGTGAAGCACCTGAAAGTTCAGGGTACTCACCAAACATCTAGATAAATTCCTTCAGGGGTCTATTTTCCAAAATGGGGCCACATGTTGGGGAGCTTCACTATATATACACTTCAGGGGCTCTCCTAATGCAACATAGCGTCCGCTATTGATTCCAGCCAATTTTGCAGTCAAACGGCACTCCTTCTCTTCCGAGCCCTGTCATGCGCCTAAACAGTTGATTTCCACCACATATAAGGTATCGCCAAACTCAGGAGAAATTGCACAATAAATTTTATGCTGAATATTTTCCTTTTACTCTTGTAAAAAAAAAGCTACCTGGTTGAAATAAGAATTTTGTGGTAAAAATGTATTTTTTTATTTTCACAGCTCAACATTATAAACTTCTGTGAAGCACCTGGGGGTTCAGGGTACTCACCAAACATCTAGATAAATTCCTTGTGGGGTCTATATTCCAAAATGTGGCCACATGTTGAGGAGCTTCACTGTATAGACACCTCAGGGGCTCTCCAAATGCAACATGGCGTCCGCTATTGATTCCAGACAATTTTGCAGTCAAATGGCACTCCTTCCCTTCCGAGCCCTGTCGTGTACCCAAACAGTTGATTTCCATCACATATAAGGTATCGCCAAACTCAGGAGAAATTGCACAATAAATTTCATGGTGATTTTTTTCCTGTTACCCTTGTGAAAAAAAGCTATCTGGTTGAAATAACAATTTTGTGGTAAAATTGTATTTTTTTATTTTCATGGCTCAACGTTATAAAATTCTGTGAAGCACCTGGGGGTTCAGGGTACTCACCAAACATCTAGATAAATTCCTTGAGGGGCCTAGTTTCCAAAATGGGGTCACTTGTGTGGGGTTTCTGCTGTTTTAGGTACCTTAGGGGACCTCCAAATGTGACATGGTGCCCGCAATCTTTTTTAGCCAAATTTCCTTTCCAAATTCAAATATTGCTCCTTTCGTTCCAAGCCCTCCCATTTGTCCATACAAAGGTTTCATGAATATAACAAATGGCACTTCCTTGAAATGGAGAATATTGTGTAGATGGAAAGGGGTGCACTTAGTAGGTTCCAAAGCCAAGAAACTAAGTATAGACACAAGGCACTCCCAAAATTCTTGATGCTGTGATTTTATTTATCAGTGGATGTGCATAAATAACGTTTTCGGTCACAGAAGACCTTCATCAGTTGCACATGGGGAAACTGGATGGTGCTCGTGTCACAGCGCGGTATCCACAAACAAACCTTGAGGTCAAATTTTTGGAATTACCTCTTGAAAAAGTGAGAAAATTGATGCTAAAGCAACATTTTTGAGAAAATTATTAAAATCTTCAATATGACAACGTAACGTTAACAAAATCTGTGAAGTACCTGTGGATCCACAATGCTCACTATACCCCTAGATAGAAGCCTTTAGGGGTCTAGTTTCCAAAATGGCGTCACTTGTGAGGGGTTTCTTCTGTTTAGGTACCTTAGCGGACCTGTAAATGCAACATGGTGCCCGCAATCTATTTCAGCCAAATTTGCTTTCCAAAATTCAAATATTGCTCCTTCTGTTCCGACCCCTCCCATTTGTCCAAACATATGTTTCTGACCACATGTGGGGTATCGGCGTGCTCATAAGAAAGTGGGGAACAAGATTTGGGGTCCATTTTGTTGTGTTATTTCTTCTAAAAGTGAATAAATTTGGGTTAGAACAACATTTTTAGGTAAAATTTAATTTTTGCTTTTTTTCATTCCACATTGCTTTTGTTTATGTGACGCACCTGAAGGGTTAATAAACTTCTTGAATGTGTTTTTGAGTACTTTGGGGGGTGCAGTTTTTAGAATGGTGTCACTTTTGTGTATTGTCTGTCATCTAGGCCTCTCAAAGTCACTTCAAATATGATGTGGTCCCTAAAAAAATGGTTTTGTAAATTTTGATGTAAAAATGAGAAATCGCTGATAAACTTTGAACTCTTCTAACTTCCTAACAAAAAAAAATTTTGTTTCCAAAATTGTGCTGATATAAAGTAGACATGTGGGAAATGTTATTTATTAACTATTTTGTGTCACAGAACTCTCTGGTTTAACGGTATGAAAATTCAAAAGTTGAAAATTGCTAAATTTTCAAGATTTTTGCCAAAATTCAATTTTTTTCATAAATAAACGCAAAAAATATTGTCCTAAGTTTGGTACTAACATGAAGTCCAATATGTGACGAAAAAACAATCTCAAAATCACCAGGATCCGTTGAAGCGTTCTAGAGTTATAACCTCATAAAGTGACACTGGTCAGAATTGCAAAATTTGGTCTGGTCATTAAGGTGAAAATTAGCTCCGTCACTAAGGGGTTAAAGCCTCTGGCCAAGTAGACTCCACTAGCTTTCAGTCTGAGCTCAGTGATTGGCTGCAGTCACAATGTGATGCCATCAATGCAAATAAGTATACTTCAAGGGGGTTAGAATAAAATCTGGGGCACTACTTCACACACTTGTTCCCTTATTATAGCCTCAATGACCATAGCCGACAGGCAAAAAATCAATGTCCGTAACATACAGGTTAATATCGGTGCTGTTCTGGGGTGCTCATTTATAGTAGAGAGTATATTCACATGAGCTTATGAAGAAAAAATGGCACTCACCCGTTCTTGCTGTGCAGGGGATTTTTTATTCAAGCGTGGTGGTTACATGCACGGGTCTGGCGGGGAGGGAGAGGCTGCCAGACACGTCAGACGGCGGCCGTTTCGCACTTACTCTCAGATGAAGCACTGAGAGTAAGTGCAAAACGGCCGTCGGCTGACGTGTCTGGCGGCCTCTCCCTCCCCGCCAGACCCATGCATGTAACCACCACGCTTGAATAAAAAATCCCCTGCACAGCAAGAATGGGTGAGTGCCATTTTTTCTTCATAAACCCATCAATGCAAATAATAACAGACACCAGGAGCAGCGATAGAGACTCATAGCTGGAACTGAGGAGGGGGAGTAAAGAACAGGTTTGGTTTTAAAACAAACTGCAGCCAGAGATCAGAGGTTTTATGAAAACGCAAACCCCTTTACCTCAGATGCTAACACTATTCTGACCTCACACTGGAGTATAAAAATAGATATTAGTGCTTAAAGGGAGCCTGTCACCAGATTTGGCGACTATAAGCTGCGGCAACCACCAGTTGACTCTTATATACAGCATTCTAACATGCTGTATATAAGAGCCCAGGCCGCTGTGTAGAACGTAAAAATCACTTTATAATACTTACCTAAATGGTCGCTGCTGTGGAGTTGGATCATATGCTGCATAAAGGGGTTGTGTGGGACACTGCATAAAGGGGTTGTCTGGGACACTGCATAAAGGGGCTGTATGGGACACTGTATAAAGGGGCTGTGTGGGACACTGCATAAAGAGGCTGTGTGGGACACTGCATAAAGGGGCTGTCTGGGACACTGCATAAAGAAGCTGTGTGGGACACTGCATAAAGAGCCTGTGTGGGACACTGCATAAAGAAGCTGTGTGGGACACTGCATAAAAGGGCTGTCTGGGACACCACATAAAGGGGTCGTCTGGGACAATGCATAAAAGGGGCGGTTGTGTGGGACACTGCATAAAGGGGCTGTCTGGGACACTGCATAAAGGGGCTGTCTGGGACACTTCATAAAGGGGTTGTCTGGGACACTGCATAAAGGGGCTGTCTGAGACACTGTATAAAGGGGCTGTCTGGGACATTGCATAAAGGGGCTGTCTGAGACACTGTATAAAGGGGCTGTCTGGGACACTGCATAAAGGGGCTGTCTGTGACACTTTATAAAGGGGCTGTCTGGGACACTGCATAAAGGGGCTGTCTGTGACACTTTATAAAGGGGCTGTCTGGGACACTGTATAAAGGGGCTGTCTGGGACACTGCATGAAGAGGCTGTCTGGGACACTGTATAAAGGGGCTGTCTGGGACACTGCATAAAGGGGCTGTCTGGGACACTGTATAAAGGGGCTGTCTGGGACACTGCATAAAGGGGCTGTCTGGGACACTGTATAAAACGGCTGTCTGGGACACTGCATAAAGGGGCTGTCTGGGACACTGCATAAAGAAGCTGTGTGGGACACTGCATAAAAGGGCTGTCTGGGACACCACATAAAGGGGCTGTCTGGGACACTGCGTATAGAAGCTGTGTAGGACTCTGCATAAAGGGGTCGTCTGGGACACTGCATAGAGGGGCTGTCTGGGACACTTCATAAAGGGGTTGTCTGGGACACTGCATAAAGGGGCTGTCTGGGACACTGTATAAAGGGGCTGTCTGGGACACTGCATAAAGGGGCTGTCTGGGACACTGTATAAAGGGGCTGTCTGGGACACTGCATAAAGGGGCTGTCTGGGACACTGTATAAAGGGGTTGTCTGGGACACTGCATAAAGGAGCTGTCTGGGACACTGCATAAAGAGGCTGTCTGGGACACTGCATAAAGAGGCTGTGTGGGACACTGCATAAAGAGGCTATGTTGTACACTGCATAAAGGGGTTGTGTGGGACACTGCATAAAGGGGCTGTCTGGGACACTGCATAAAGGGGCTGTCTGGGACACTACATAAAGGGGTTGTGTGAGACACTTCATAAAGGGGTTGTCTGGGACACTGCATAAAGCGGTCGTCTGGGACACTGCATAAAGGGGCTGTCTGAGACACTGTATAGAGGGGCTGTCTGGGACATTGCATAAAGGGGCTGTCTGGGACACTGCATTAGGGGCTGTCTGGGACCCTGTATAAAGGGGCTGACTGGGACAATGCATAAAGGGGCTGTCTGTGACACTTCATAAAGGGGCTGTCTAGACACTGTATAAAGGGGCTGTCTGGGACAATGCATAAAGGGGCTGTCTGTGACACTTCATAAAGGGGCTGTCTAGACACTGCATAAAGGGGCTGTCTGGGACACTGTATAAAGGGGTGTCTGGGACACTGCATAAAGGGGCTGTCTGGGACACTGCATAAAGGGGCTGTCTGGGACACTGTATAAAGGGGCTGTCTGGGACACTGCATAAAGGGGCTGTCTGGGACACTGTATAAAGGGGCTGTCTGGGACACTGTATAAAGGGGCTGTCTGGGACACTGCATAAAGGGGCTGTCTGGGACACTGTATAAAGGGGCTGTCTGGGAAACTGCATAAAGGGGCTGTCTTGGGACACTGCATAAAGGGGCTGTCTGGGACACTGCATAAAGGGGTTGTCTGGGACACTGCATAAAGGGGCTGTTTGGGACACTGCATAAAGGTGTCGTTTGGGACACTGAATAAAGGGGTTGTGTGGGACACTTCATAAAGGGGTTGTCTGGGACACCCATAAAAGGGTCGTCTGGGACACTGTATAAAGGAGCTGTCTAAGACACTGTATAAAGGGGCTGTCTGGGACATTGCATAAAGGGGCTGTCTGGGACACTGCATAAAGGGGCTGTCTGAGACTCTGTATAAAGGGGCTGCCTGGGACACTGTATAAAGGGGCTGTCTGGGACACTGCATATAGGGGCTGTCTTGGGACACTGCATAAAGGGGCTGTCTGGGACACTGCATAAAGGGGCTGTCTGGGACACTGCATAAAGGGGCTGTCTGGGACACTACATAAAGGGGCTGTCTTGGGACACTGCATAAAGGGGCTGTCTGGGACACTGTATAAAGGGGCTGTCTGGGACACTGCATAAAGGGGCTGTCTGTGACACTGTATAAAGGGGCTGTCTGGGACACTGCATAAAGGGGTTGTCTGGGACACTGTATAAAGGGGCTGTCTGGGACACTGCATAAAGGGGCTGTTTTGGGACACTGCATAAAAGGGTTGTGTGGGACACTGCATAAAGGGGCTGTCTGGGACACTGCATAAAGGGGCTGTCTGGGACACTGCATAAAGGGGCTGTTTGGGACACTGCATAAAGGTGTCGTTTGGGACACTGAATAAAGGGGTCGTCTGGGACATTGCATAAGGGGGCTGTCTGGGACAATGCATAAAGGGGCTTTCTGGGACACTACATAAAGGGGTTGTGTGGGACACTTCATAAAGGGGTTGTCTGGGACACTGCATAAAAGGGTCATCTGGGACACTGCATAAAGGGGCTGTCTGAGACACTGTATAAAGGTGCTGTCTGAGACACTGTATAAAGGGACTGTCTGGGATATTGCACAAAGGGGCTGTCTGGGACACTGCATAAAGGGGCTGTCTGGGACACTGTATAAAGGGTCTGCCTGGGACACTGTATAAAGGGGCTGTCTGGGACACTGTATAAAGGGGCTGTCTGGGACACTGCATAAAGGGGCTGTCTGGGACACTGTATAAAGGGGCTGTCTGGGACACTGCATAAAGGGGCTGTCTGGGACACTGCATAAAGAGGCAGTCTGGGACACTGCATAAAGGGGCTGTCTGGGACACTGCATAAAGGGGCTGTCTGGGACACTGCATAAAGAAGCTGTGTGGGACACTGCATAAAGAAGCTGTGTGGGACACTGCATAAAGAAGCTGTGTGGGACACTGCATAAAAGGGCTGTCTGGGACACCACATAAAGGGGCTGTCTGGGACACTGCATATAGAAGCTGTGTAGGACTCTGCATAAAGGGGTCGTCTGGGACACTGCATAGAGGGGCTGTCTGAGACACTGTATAAAGGGGCTGTCTGGGACACTGTATAAAGGGGCTGTCTGGGACACTGCATAAAGGGGCTGTCTGGGACACTGTATAAAGGGGTTGTCTGGGACACTGCATAGAGAAGCTGTCTGGGACACTGCATAAAGGGGCTGTCTGGGACACTGCATAAAGAGGCTGTGTGGGACACTGCATAAAGAGGCTATGTTGTACACTGCATAAAGGGGTTGTGTGGGACACTGCATAAAGGGGCTGTCTGGGACACTGCATAAAGGGGCTGTCTGGGACACTACATAAAGGGGTTGTGTGGGACACTTCATAAAGGGGTTGTCTGGGACACTGCATAAAGCGGTCGTCTGGGACACTGCATAAAGGGGCTGTCTGAGACACTGTATAGAGGGGCTGTCTGGGACATTGCATAAAGGGGCTGTCTGGGACACTGCATTAGGGGCTGTCTGGGACCCTGTATAAAGGGGCTGTCTGGGACAATGCATAAAGGGGCTGTCTGTGACACTTCATAAAGGGGCTGTCTAGACACTGTATAAAGGGGCTGTCTGGGACACTGCATAAAGGGGCTGTCTGGGACACTGCATAAAGGGGCTGACTGGGACACTGCATAAAGGGGCTGTCTGGGACACTGTATAAAGGGGCTGTCTGGGACACTGCATAAAGGGGCTGTCTGGGACACTGTATAAAGGGGCTGTCTGGGACACTGCATAAAGGGGCTGTCTGGGACACTGTATAAAGGGGCTGTCTGGGAAACTGCATAAAGGGGCTGTCTTGGGACACTGCATAAAGGGGCTGTCTGGGACACTGCATAAAGGGGTTGTCTGGGACACTGCATAAAGGGGCTGCTTGGGACACTGCATAGAGGTGTCGTTTGGGACACTGAATAAAGGGGTCGTCTGGGACACTGCAGAAAGGGGCTGTCTGGGACACTACATAAAGGGGTTGTGTGGGACACTTCATAAAGGGGTTGTGTGGGACACTACATAAAGGGGCTGTCTGGGACACTGCATAAAAGGGTCGTCTGGGACACTGTATAAAGGGGCTGTCTAAGACACTGTATAAAGGGGCTCTCTGGGACATTGCATAAAGGGGCTGTCTGGGACACTGCATAAAGGGGCTGTCTGGGACACTGTATAAAGGGGCTGCCTGGGACACTGTATAAAGGGGCTGTCTGGGACACTGCATATAGGGGCTGTCTTGGGACACTGCATAAAGGGGCTGTCTGGGACACTGCATAAAGGGGCTGTCTGGGACACTGCATAAAGGGGCTGTCTGGGACACTACATAAAGGGGCTGTCTTGGGACACTGCATAAAGGGGCTGTCTGGGACACTGTATAAAGGGGCTGTCTGGGACACTGCATAAAGGGGCTGTCTGTGACACTGCATAAAGGGGCTGTCTGGGACACTGTATAAAGGGGCTGTCTGGGACACTGCATAAAGGGGCTGTCTGGGACACTGTATAAAGGGGCTGTCTGGGACACTGCATAAAGGGGCTGTCTGGGACACTGCATAAAGAAGCTGTGTGGGACACTGCATAAAAGGGCTGTCTGGGACACCACATAAAGGGGCTGTCTGGGACACTGCATATAGAAGCTGTGTAGGACTCTGCATAAAGGGGTCGTCTGGGACACTGCATAGAGGGGCTGTCTGGGACACTGTATAAAGGGGCTGTCTGGGACACTGTATAAAGGGGCTGTCTGGGACACTGCATAAAGGGGCTGTCTGGGACACTGTATAAAGGGGCTGTCTGGGACACTGCATAAAGGGGCTGTCTCGGACACTGTATAAAGGGATTGTCTGGGACACTGCATAAAGGAGCTGTCTGGGACACTGCATAAAGGGGCTGTCTGGGACACTGCATAAAGAGGCTGTGTGGGACACTGCATAAAGAGGCTGTGTGGGACACTGCATAAAGAGGCTATGTTGTACACTGCATAAAGGGGTTGTGTGGGACACTGCATAAAGGGGCTGTCTGGGACACTGCATAAAGGGGCTGTCTGGGACACTGCATAAAGGGGCTGTCTGGGACACTACATAAAGGGGTTGTCTGGGACACTGCATAAAGCGGTCGTCTGGGACACTGCATAAAGGGGCTGTCTGAGACACTGTATAGAGGGGCTGTCTGGGACATTGCATAAAGGGGCTGTCTGGGACACTGCATAAAGGGGCTGTCTGGGACACTGCATAAAGGGGTTGTGTGGGACACTGTATAAAGGGGCTGTCTGGGACACTGCATAAAGGGGCTGTCTGGGACACTGCATAAAGACGCTGTCTGGGACACTGCATAAAGAGGCTGTCTGGGACACTGTATAAAGGGGCTGTCTGGGACACTGCATAAAGGGGCTGTCTGGGACACTGTATAAAGGGGCTGTCTGGGACACTGCATAAAGGGGCTGTCTGGGACACTGTATAAAAGGGCTGTCTGGGACACTGTATAAAGGGGCTGTCTGGGACACTGCATAAAGGGGCTGTCTGGGACACTGCATAAAGAAGCTGTGTGGGACACTGCATAAAAGGGCTGTCTGGGACACCACATAAAGGGGCTGTCTGGGACACTGCATATAGAAGCTGTGTAGGACTCTGCATAAAGGGGTCGTCTGGGACACTGCATAGAGGGGCTGTCTGGGACACTGTATAAAGGGGCTGTCTGGGACACTGTATAAAGGGGCTGTCTGGGACACTGTATAAAGGGGCTGTCTGGGACACTGCATAAAGGGGCTGTCTGGGACACTGTATAAAGGGGCTGTCTGGGACACTGCATAAAGGGGCTGTCTGGGACACTGTATAAAGGGATTGTCTGGGACACTGCATAAAGGAGCTGTCTGGGACACTGCATAAAGGGGCTGTCTGGGACACTGCATAAAGAGGCTGTGTGGGACACTGCATAAAGAGGCTATGTTGTACACTGCATAAAGGGGTTGTGTGGGACACTGCATAAAGGGGCTGTCTGGGACACTGCATAAAGGGGCTGTCTGGGACACTGCATAAAGGGGCTGTCTGGGACACTGCATAAAGGGGCTGTCTGGGACACTGCATAAAGGGGTTGTGTGGGACACTTCATAAAGGGGTTGTCTGGGACACTGCATAAAGCGGTCGTCTGGGACACTGCATAAAGGGGCTGTCTGAGACACTGTATAGAGGGGCTGTCTGGGACATTGCATAAAGGGGCTGTCTGGGACACTGCATTAGGGGCTGTCTGGGACCCTGTATAAAGGGGCTTTCTGGGACAATGCATAAAGGGGCTGTCTGTGACACTTCATAAAGGGGTTGTCTAGACACTGTATAAAGGGGCTGTTTGGGACACTGCATAAACGGGCTGTCTGGGACACTGTATAAAGGGGTGTCTGGGACACTGCATAAAGGGGCTGTCTGGGACACTGCATAAAGGGGCTGTCTGGGACACTGTATAAAGGGGCTGTCTGGGACACTGCATAAAGGGGCTGTCTGGGGCACTGTATAAAGGGGCTGTCTGGGACACTGCATAAAGGGGCTGTCTGGGACACTGTATAAAGGGGCTGTCTGGGAAACTGCATAAAGGGGCTGTCTTGGGACACTGCATAAAGGGGCTGTCTGGGACACTGCATAAAGGGGTTGTCTGGGACACTGCTTAAAGGGGCTGTTTGGGACACTGAATAAATGGGTCGTCTGGGACACTGCAGAAAGGGGCTGTCTGGGACACTACATAAAGGGGTTGTGTGGGACACTTCATAAAGGGGTTGTCTGGGACACTGCATAAGGGGCTGTCTGGGACACTGCATAAAGGGGCTGTCTGGGACACTGTATAAAGGGGCTGTCTGGGACACTGCATAAAGAGGCTGTCTGGGACACTGTATAAAGGGGCTGTCTGGGACACTACATAAAAGGGCTGTCTTGGGACACTGCATAAAGGGGCTGTCTGGGACACTGTATAAAGGGGCTGTCTGGGACACTGCATAAAGGGGCTGTCTGTGACACTGTATAAAGGGGCTGTCTGGGACACTGCATAAAGGGGTTGTCTGGGACACTGTATAAACGGGCTGTCTGGGACACTGCATAAAGGGGCTGTTTTGGGACACTGCATAAAAGGGTTGTGTGGGACACTGCATAAAGGGGTTGTGTGGGACACTGAATAAAGGGGTCGTCTGGGACAATGCATAAAGGGGCTTTCTGGGACACTACATAAAGGGGTTGTGTGGGACACTTCATAAAGGGGTTGCCTGGGACACTGCATAAAAGGGTCATCTGGGACACTGCATAAAGGGGCTGTCTGAGACACTGTATAAAGGGTCTGCCTGGGACACTGTATAAAGGGGCTGTCTGGGACACTGTCTAAAGGGGCTGTCTGGGACACTGCATAAAGGGGCTGTCTGGGACACTGTATAAAGGGGCTGTCTGGGACACTGCATAAAGGGGCTGTCTGGGACACTGCATAAAGAGGCTGTCTGGGACACTGTATAAAGGGGCTGTCTGGGACACTGCATAAAGGGGCTGTCTGGGACACTGTATAAAAGGGCTGTCTGGGACACTGCATAAAGGGGCTGTCTGGGACACTGTATAAAGGGGCTGTCTGGGACACTGCATAAAGGGGCTGTCTGGGACACTGCATAAAGAAGCTGTGTGGGACACTGCATAAAAGGGCTGTCTGGGACACCACATAAAGGGGCTGTCTGGGACACTGCATATAGAAGCTGTGTAGGACTCTGCATAAAAGGGTCGTCTGGGACACTGCATAGAGGGGCTGTCTGGGACACTGTATAAAGGGGCTGTCTGGGACACTGCATAAAGGGGCTGTCTGGGACACTGTATAAAGGGGCTGTCTGGGACACTGCATAAAGGGGCTGTCTGGGACACTGTATAAAGGGGTTGTCTGGGACACTGCATAAAGAAGCTGTCTGGGACACTGCATAAAGGGGCTGTCTGGGACACTGCATAAAAAGGCTGTGTGGGACACTGCATAAAGAGGCTATGTTGTACACTGCATAAAGGGGTTGTGTGGGACACTGCATAAAGGGGCTGTCTGGGACACTGCATAAAGGGGCTGTCTGGGACACTACATAAAGGGGTTGTGTGGGACACTTCATAAAGGGGTTGTCTGGGACACTGCATAAAGCGGTCGTCTGGGACACTGCATAAAGGGGCTGTCTGAGACATTTCATTAGGGGTTGTCTGGGACCCTGTATAAAGGGGCTGTCTGGGACAATGCATAATGGGGCTGTCTGTGACACTTCATAAAGGGGCTGTCTAGACACTGTATAAAGGGGCTGTCTGGGACACTGCATAAAGGGGCTGTCTGGGACACTGTATAAAGGGGTGTCTGGGACACTGCATAAAGGGGCTGTCTGGGACACTGCATAAAGGGGCTGTCTGGGACACTACATAAAGGGGCTGTCCTGGGACACTGCATAAAGGGGCTGTCTGGGACACTGTATAAAGGGGCTGTCTGGGACACTGCATAAAGGGGCTGTCTGTGACACTGTATAGAGGGGCTGTCTGGGACACTGCATAAAGGGGTTGTCTGGGACACTGTATAAAGGGGCTGTCTGGGACACTGCATAAAGGGGCTGTTTTGGGACACTGCATAAAAGGGTTGTGTGGGACACTGCATAAAGGGGCTGTCTGGGACACTGCATAAAGGGGCTGTCTGGGACACTGCATAAAGGGGCTGTTTGGGACACTGCATAAAGGGGCTGTTTGGGACACTGCATAAAGGTGTCGTTTGGGACACTGAATAAAGGGGTCGTCTGGGACATTGCATAAGGGGGCTGTCTGGGACAATGCATAAAGGGGCTTTTTGGGACACTGCATAAAGGTGTCGTTTGGGACACTGAATAAAGGGGTCGTCTGGGACAATGCATAAAGGGGCTTTCTGGGACACTACATAAAGGGGTTGTGTGGGACACTTCATAAAGGGGTTGTCTGGGACACTGCATAAAAGGGTCATCTGGGACACTGCATAAAGGGGCTGTCTGAGACACTGTATAAAGGTGCTGTCTGAGACACTGTATAAAGGGGCTGTCTGGGACATTGCACAAAGGGGCTGTCTGGGACACTGCATAAAGGGGCTGTCTGGGACACTGTATAAAGGGTCTGCCTGGGACACTGTATAAAGGGGCCGTCTGGGACACTGTATAAATGGGCTGTCTGGGACACTGTATAAAGGGCTTGTGTGGGAATCTGCATAAAGGGGCTGTCTGGGACACTGCATATAGGGGCTGTCTTGGGACACTGCATAAAGGGGCTGTCTGGGACACTACATATAGGGGCTGTTTTGGGACACTGCATAAAGGAACTGTCTGGGACACTGCATATAGGGGCTGTCTTGGGACACTGCATAAAGGGGCTGACTGGGACACTGCATATAGGGGCTGTCTTGAGACACTGCATAAAGGGGCTGTCTTGGGACACTGCATAAAGGGGCTGTCTTGAGACACTGCATAAAGGGGCTGTCTTGGGACACTACATAAAGGGGCTGTCTTGGGATACTACATAAAGGAGCTGTCTGGGACACTGCATAAAGGGACTGTCTAGGACACTTCATATAGGGGCTCTCTTGGGACACTACATAAAAGGGCTGACTAGGAAACTGCATATAGGGGTTGTCTTGGGACAATGCATAAAGGGGCTGTCTTGGGACACTGCATACAGAGGCTGTCTTGGGACACTACATAAAAGGGCTGTCTGGGACACTGCATAAAGGGGCTGTCTTGGGACACTGCATAAAGGTGCTGTCTTGGGACACTACATAAAGGGGCTGTCTGGGACACTATATAAAGGGGCTGTCTGGGACACTGCATAAAGGGGCTGTCTGGGACACTGCATATATGGGCTGTCTGGGACACTGCATAAAGGGGCTGTCTTGGGACACTGCATATAGGGCTGTCTTGGGACACTGCATAAAGGGGCTGTCTTGGGACACTGCATAAAGGGGCTGTCTTGGGACACTGCATAAAGGGGTTGTCTGGGACACTACATAAAGGGGCAGTCTTGGGACACTACATAAAGGGGCTGTCTGGGACACTGCATATAGGGGCTGTGTGGGACACTACATAAAGGGGCTGTCTTGGGACACTAAATAAAGGGGCTGTCTGCGACACTGCATATGGGGGCTGTCTTGGGACACTGCATAAAGGGGCTGTCAGGCACACTACATATAGGGGCTGTTTTGGGACACTGTATAAAGGGGCTGAATGGGACACTGCATAAAGGGACTGTCTAGGACACTTCATATAGGGGCTGTCTTGGGACACTACATAAAAGGGCTGACTAGGAAACTGCATATAGGGGTTGTCTTGGGACAATGCATAAAGGGGCTGTCTTGGGACACTGCATACAGAGGCTGTCTTGGGACACTACATAAAAGGGCTGTCTGGGACACTGTATAAAGGGGCTGTCTTGGGACACTGCATAAAGGTGCTGTCTTGGGACACTACATAAAAGGGCTGTCTGGGACACTATATAAAGGGGCTGTCTGGGACACTGCATAAAGGGGCTGTCTTGGGACACTGCATAAAGGGGCTGTCTTGGGACACTGCATAAAGGGGCTGTCTTGGGACACTGAATAAAGGGGTTGTCTGGGACACTACATAAAGGGGCAGTCTTGGGACACTACATAAAGGGGCTGTCTGGGACACTGCATATAGGGGCTGTGTGGGACACTTTATAAAGGGGCTGTCTTGGGACACTAAATAAAGGGGCTGTCTGGGACACTGCATATGGGGGCTGTCTTGGGACACTGCATAAAGGGGCTGTCTGGCACACTACATATAGGGGCTGTTTTGGGACACTGTATAAAGGGGCTGAATGGGACACTGCATAAAGGGACTGTCTAGGACACTGCATATGGGGGCTGTCTTGGGACACTGCATAAAGAGGCTGACTAGGACACTGCATATAGGGGCTGTCTTGGGACACTGCTTAAAGGGGCTGTCTTGGGACACTGCATAAAGGGGCTGTCTGGGACACTGTATAAAGGGGCTGCCTGGGACACTGTATAAAGGGGCTGTCTGGGACACTGCATATAGGGGCTGTCTTGGGACACTGCATAAAGGGGCTGTCTGGGACACTGCATAAAGGGGCTGTCTGGGACACTGCATAAAGGGGCTGTCTGGGACACTACATAAAGGGGCTGTCTTGGGACACTGCATAAAGGGGCTGTCTGGGACACTGTATAAAGGGGCTGTCTGGGACACTGCATAAAGGGGCTGTCTGTGACACTGCATAAAGGGGCTGTCTGGGACACTGTATAAAGGGGCTGTCTGGGACACTGCATAAAGGGGCTGTCTGGGACACTGTATAAAGGGGCTGTCTGGGACACTGCATAAAGGGGCTGTCTGGGACACTGCATAAAGAAGCTGTGTGGGACACTGCATAAAAGGGCTGTCTGGGACACCACATAAAGGGGCTGTCTGGGACACTGCATATAGAAGCTGTGTAGGACTCTGCATAAAGGGGTCGTCTGGGACACTGCATAGAGGGGCTGTCTGGGACACTGTATAAAGGGGCTGTCTGGGACACTGTATAAAGGGGCTGTCTGGGACACTGCATAAAGGGGCTGTCTGGGACACTGTATAAAGGGGCTGTCTGGGACACTGCATAAAGGGGCTGTCTCGGACACTGTATAAAGGGATTGTCTGGGACACTGCATAAAGGAGCTGTCTGGGACACTGCATAAAGGGGCTGTATGGGACACTGCATAAAGAGGCTGTGTGGGACACTGCATAAAGAGGCTATGTTGTACACTGCATAAAGGGGTTGTGTGGGACACTGCATAAAGGGGCTGTCTGGGACACTGCATAAAGGGGCTGTCTGGGACACTGCATAAAGGGGCTGTCTGGGACACTACATAAAGGGGTTGTCTGGGACACTGCATAAAGCGGTCGTCTGGGACACTGCATAAAGGGGCTGTCTGAGACACTGTATAGAGGGGCTGTCTGGGACATTGCATAAAGGGGCTGTCTGGGACACTGCATAAAGGGGCTGTCTGGGACACTGCATAAAGGGGTTGTGTGGGACACTGTATAAAGGGGCTGTCTGGGACACTGCATAAAGGGGCTGTCTGGGACACTGCATAAAGAGGCTGTCTGGGACACTGTATAAAGGGGCTGTCTGGGACACTGCATAAAGGGGCTGTCTGGGACACTGTATAAAGGGGCTGTCTGGGACACTGCATAAAGGGGCTGTCTGGGACACTGTATAAAGGGGCTGTCTGGGACACTGTATAAAGAGGCTGTCTGGGACACTGCATAAAGGGGCTGTCTGGGACACTGCATAAAGAAGCTGTGTGGGACACTGCATAAAAGGGCTGTCTGGGACACCACATAAAGGGGCTGTCTGGGACACTGCATATAGAAGCTGTGTAGGACTCTGCATAAAGGGGTCGTCTGGGACACTGCATAGAGGGGCTGTCTGGGACACTGTATAAAGGGGCTGTCTGGGACACTGTATAAAGGGGCTGTCTGGGACACTGCATAAAGGGGCTGTCTGGGACACTGTATAAAGGGGCTGTCTGGGACACTGCATAAAGGGGCTGTCTGGGACACTGTATAAAGGGATTGTCTGGGACACTGCATAAAGGAGCTGTCTGGGACACTCCATAAAGGGGCTGTCTGGGACACTGCATAAAGAGGCTGTGTGGGACACTGCATAAAGAGGCTATGTTGTACACTGCATAAAGGGGTTGTGTGGGACACTGCATAAAGGGGCTGTCTGGGACACTGCATAAAGGGGTTGTGTGGGACACTGCATAAAGGGGCTGTCTGGGACACTGCATAAAGGGGCTGTCTGGGACACTGCATAAAGGGGCTGTCTGGGACACTGCATAAAGGGGCTGTCTGGGACACTGCATAAAGGGGTTGTGTGGGACACTTCATAAAGGGGTTGTCTGGGACACTGCATAAAGCGGTCGTCTGGGACACTGCATAAAGGGGCTGTCTGAGACACTGTATAGAGGGGCTGTCTGGGACATTGCATAAAGGGGCTGTCTGGGACACTGCATTAGGGGCTGTCTGGGACCCTGTATAAAGGGGCTTTCTGGGACAATGCATAAAGGGGCTGTCTGTGACACTTCATAAAGGGGTTGTCTAGACACTGTATAAAGGGGCTGTTTGGGACACTGCATAAACGGGCTGTCTGGGACACTGTATAAAGGGGTGTCTGGGACACTGCATAAAGGGGCTGTCTGGGACACTGCATAAAGGGGCTGTCTGGGACACTGTATAAAGGGGCTGTCTGGGACACTGCATAAAGGGGCTGTCTGGGGCACTGTATAAAGGGGCTGTCTGGGACACTGCATAAAGGGGCTGTCTGGGACACTGTATAAAGGGGCTGTCTGGGAAACTGCATAAAGGGGCTGTCTTGGGACACTGCATAAAGGGGCTGTCTGGGACACTGCATAAAGGGGTTATCTGGGACACTGCTTAAAGGGGCTGTTTGGGACACTAAATAAATGGGTCGTCTGGGACACTGCAGAAAGGGGCTGTCTGGGACACTACATAAAGGGGTTGTGTGGGACACTTCATAAAGGGGTTGTCTGGGACACTGCATAAGGGGCTGTCTGGGACACTGCATAAAGGGGCTGTCTGGGACACTGTATAAAGGGGCTGTCTGGGACACTGCATAAAGAGGCTGTCTGGGACACTGTATAAAGGGGCTGTCTGGGACACTACATAAAGGGGCTGTCTTGGGACACTGCATAAAGGGGCTGTCTGGGACACTGTATAAAGGGGCTGTCTGGGACACTGCATAAAGGGGCTGTCTGTGACACTGTATAAAGGGGCTGTCTGGGACACTGCATAAAGGGGTTGTCTGGGACACTGTATAAACGGGCTGTCTGGGACACTGCATAAAGGGGCTGTTTTGGGACACTGCATAAAAGGGTTGTGTGGGACACTGCATAAAGGGGTTGTGTGGGACACTGAATAAAGGGGTCGTCTGGGACAATGCATAAAGGGGCTTTCTGGGACACTACATAAAGGGGTTGTGTGGGACACTTCATAAAGGGGTTGTCTGGGACACTGCATAAAAGGGTCATCTGGGATACTGCATAAAGGGGCTGTCTGAGACACTGTATAAAGGGTCTGTCTGGGACACTGTATAAAGGGGCTGTCTGGGACACTGTCTAAAGGGGCTGTCTGGGACACTGCATAAAGGGGCTGTCTGGGACACTGTATAAAGGGGCTGTCTGGGACACTGCATAAAGGGGCTGTCTGGGACACTGCATAAAGAGGCTGTCTGGGACACTGTATAAAGGGGCTGTCTGGGACACTGCATAAAGGGGCTGTCTGGGACACTGTATAAAAGGGCTGTCTGGGACACTGTATAAAAGGGCTGTCTGGGACACTGCATAAAGGGGCTGTCTGGGACACTGTATAAAGGGGCTGTCTGGGACACTGCATAAAGGGGCTGTCTGGGACACTGCATAAAGAAGCTGTGTGGGACACTGCATAAAAGGGCTGTCTGGGACACCACATAAAGGGGCTGTCTGGGACACTGCATATAGAAGCTGTGTAGGACTCTGCATAAAAGGGTCGTCTGGGACACTGCATAGAGGGGCTGTCTGGGACACTGTATAAAGGGGCTGTCTGGGACACTGCATAAAGGGGCTGTCTGGGACACTGTATAAAGGGGCTGTCTGGGACACTGCATAAAGGGGCTGTCTGGGACACTGTATAAAGGGGTTGTCTGGGACATTGCATAAAGAAGCTGTCTGGGACACTGCATAAAGGGGCTGTCTGGGACACTGCATAAAAAGGCTGTGTGGGACACTGCATAAAGAGGCTATGTTGTACACTGCATAAAGGGGTTGTGTGGGACACTGCATAAAGGGGCTGTCTGGGACACTGCATAAAGGGGCTGTCTGGGACACTACATAAAGGGGTTGTGTGGGACACTTCATAAAGGGGTTGTCTGGGACACTGCATAAAGCGGTCGTCTGGGACACTGCATAAAGGGGCTGTCTGAGACATTTCATTAGGGGCTGTCTGGGACCCTGTATAAAGGGGCTGTCTGGGACAATGCATAATGGGGCTGTCTGTGACACTTCATAAAGGGGCTGTCTAGACACTGTATAAAGGGGCTGTCTGGGACACTGCATAAAGGGGCTGTCTGGGACACTGTATAAAGGGGTGTCTGGGACACTGCATAAAGGGGCTGTCTGGGACACTGCATAAAGGGGCTGTCTGGGACACTACATAAAGGGGCTGTCCTGGGACACTGCATAAAGGGGCTGTCTGTGACACTGTATAAAGGGGCTGTCTGGGACACTGCATAAAGGGGTTGTCTGGGACACTGTATAAAGGGGCTGTCTGGGACACTGCATAAAGGGGCTGTTTTGGGACACTGCATAAAAGGGTTGTGTGGGACACTGCATAAAGGGGCTGTCTGGGACACTGCATAAAGGGGCTGTCTGGGACACTGCATAAAGGGGCTGTTTGGGACACTGCATAAAGGGGCTGTTTGGGACACTGCATAAAGGTGTCGTTTGGGACACTGAATAAAGGGGTCGTCTGGGACATTGCATAAGGGGGCTGTCTGGGACAATGCATAAAGGGGCTTTTTGGGACACTGCATAAAGGTGTCGTTTGGGACACTGAATAAAGGGGTCGTCTGGGACAATGCATAAAGGGGCTTTCTGGGACACTACATAAAGGGGTTGTGTGGGACACTTCATAAAGGGGTTGTCTGGGACACTGCATAAAAGGGTCATCTGGGACACTGCATAAAGGGGCTGTCTGAGACACTGTATAAAGGTGCTGTCTGAGACACTGTATAAAGGGGCTGTCTGGGACATTGCACAAAGGGGCTGTCTGGGACACTGCATAAAGGGGCTGTCTGGGACACTGTATAAAGGGTCTGCCTGGGACACTGTATAAAGGGGCCGTCTGGGACACTGTATAAATGGGCTGTCTGGGACACTGTATAAAGGGCTTGTGTGGGAATCTGCATAAAGGGGCTGTCTGGGACACTGCATATAGGGGCTGTCTTGGGACACTGCATAAAGGGGCTGTCTGGGACACTACATATAGGGGCTGTTTTGGGACACTGCATAAAGGAACTGTCTGGGACACTGCATATAGGGGCTGTCTTGGGACACTGCATAAAGGGGCTGACTGGGACACTGCATATAGGGGCTGTCTTGAGACACTGCATAAAGGGGCTGTCTTGGGACACTGCATAAAGGGGCTGTCTTGAGACACTGCATAAAGGGGCTGTCTTGGGACACTACATAAAGGGGCTGTCTTGGGATACTACATAAAGGAGCTGTCTGGGACACTGCATAAAGGGACTGTCTAGGACACTTCATATAGGGGCTCTCTTGGGACACTACATAAAAGGGCTGACTAGGAAACTGCATATAGGGGTTGTCTTGGGACAATGCATAAAGGGGCTGTCTTGGGACACTGCATACAGAGGCTGTCTTGGGACACTACATAAAAGGGCTGTCTGGGACACTGCATAAAGGGGCTGTCTTGGGACACTGCATAAAGGTGCTGTCTTGGGACACTACATAAAGGGGCTGTCTGGGACACTATATAAAGGGGCTGTCTGGGACACTGCATAAAGGGGCTGTCTGGGACACTGCATATATGGGCTGTCTGGGACACTGCATAAAGAGGCTGTCTTGGGACACTGCATATAGGGCTGTCTTGGGACACTGCATAAAGGGGCTGTCTTGGGACACTGCATAAAGGGGCTGTCTTGGGACACTGCATAAAGGGGTTGTCTGGGACACTACATAAAGGGGCAGTCTTGGGACACTACATAAAGGGGCTGTCTGGGACACTGCATATAGGGGCTGTGTGGGACACTACATAAAGGGGCTGTCTTGGGACACTAAATAAAGGGGCTGTCTGGGACACTGCATATGGGGGCTGTCTTGGGACACTGCATAAAGGGGCTGTCTGGCACACTACATATAGGGGCTGTTTTGGGACACTGTATAAAGGGGCTGAATGGGACACTGCATAAAGGGACTGTCTAGGACACTTCATATAGGGGCTGTCTTGGGACACTACATAAAAGGGCTGACTAGGAAACTGCATATAGGGGTTGTCTTGGGACAATGCATAAAGGGGCTGTCTTGGGACACTGCATACAGAGGCTGTCTTGGGACACTACATAAAAGGGCTGTCTGGGACACTGCATAAAGGGGCTGTCTTGGGACACTGCATAAAGGACCTGTCTTGGGACACTACATAAAAGGGCTGTCTGGGACACTATATAAAGGGGCTGTCTGGGACACTGCATAAAGGGGCTGTCTTGGGACACTGCATAAAGGGGCTGTCTTGGGACACTGCATAAAGGGGCTGTCTTGGGACACTGCATAAAGGGGTTGTCTGGGACACTACATAAAGGGGCAGTCTTGGGACACTACATAAAGGGGCTGTCTGGGACACTGCATATAGGGGCTGTGTGGGACACTTTATAAAGGGGCTGTCTTGGGACACTAAATAAAGGGGCTGTCTGGGACACTGCATATGGGGGCTGTCTTGGGACACTGCATAAAGGGGCTGTCTGGCACACTACATATAGGGGCTGTTTTGGGACACTGTATAAAGGGGCTGAATGGGACACTGCATAAAGGGACTGTCTAGGACACTGCATATGGGGGCTGTCTTGGGACACTGCATAAAGAGGCTGACTAGGACGCTGCATATAGGGGCTGTCTTGGGACACTGCTTAAAGGGGCTGTCTTGGGACACTGCATAAAGGGGCTGTCTGGGACACTGCATAAAGGGGCTGTCTTGGGACACTGCATAAAGGGGCTGACTGGGACACTGCATATAGAGGCTGTCTTGGGACACTGCATAAAAGGGCTGTCTTGGGACACTGCATAAAGGGGCTGTCTTGGGACACTGCATAAAGGGGCTGACTGGGACACTGCATATAGAGGCTGTCTTGGGACACTGCATAAAAGGGCTGTCTTGGGACACTGCATAAAGGGGCTGTCTGGGACACTGCATATAGGGGCTGTCTGGGACACTGCATAAAGGGGCTGTCTGGGACACTGCATAAAGGGGCTGTCTTGGGACACTGCATAAAGGGGCTGACTGGGACACTGCATTTAGGGGCTGTCTTGGGACACTGCATAAGGGGCTGTCTTGGGACACTGCATAAAGGGGCTGTCTGGGACACTGCATAAGGGGCTGTCTTGGGACACTGCATAAAGAGGCTGTCTGGGACACTGCATAAAGGGGCTGTCTGGGACACTGCATATAGGGGCTGTCTGGGACACTGCATAAAGGGGCTGTCTTGGGACACTGCATATAGGGGCTGTCTGGGCCACTACATAAAGGGGTTGTGTGGGACACTTCATAAAGGGGTTGTCTGGGACACTGCATAAAAGGGTCATCTGGGACACTGCATAAAGGGGTTGTCTGAGACACTGTATAAAGGTGCTGTCTGAGACACTGTATAAAGGGGCTGTCTGGGACACTGCATAAAGGGGCTGTCTGGGACACTGCATATAGGGGCTGTCTGGGACACTGCATAAAGGGACTGTCTTGAGACACTGCATTCAGGGGCTGTCTTGGGACACTGCATAAAGGGGCTGTCTTGGGACAGTGCATAAAGGGGTTGTCTGGGACAATGCATATAGGGGCTGTCTTGGGACACTGCATAAAGGGGCTGTCTTGGGACACTACATAAAGGGGCTGTCTGGGACACTACAAAAAGGGGCTGTCTAGGACACTGCATAAAGGGGCTGTCTGGGACACTGCATATAGGGGCTGTTTGTGACACTGCATAAAGTGGCTGTCTTGGGACACTGCATAAAGGGGCTGACTGGGACCCTGCATATAGAGGCTGTCTTGGGACACTGCATAAAGGGGCTGTCTTGGGACACTGCATAAAGGGGCTGTCTTGGGACACGACATAAAGGGGCTGTCTGGGACACTGCATAAAGGGGCTGTCTTGGGACACTGCATAAGGGGCTGTCTTGGGACACTGCATAAAGGGGCTGTCTGGGACACTGCATAAGGGGCTGTCTTGGGACACTACATAAAGAGGCTGTCTGGGACACTGCATAAAGGGGCTGTCTGGGACACTGCATATAGGGGCTGTCTGGGACACTGCATATAGGGGCTGTCTGGGACACTGCATAAAGGGGCTGTCTTGGGACACTGCATATAGGGGCTATCTGGGACACTACATAAAGGGGTTGTGTGGGACACTTCATAAAGGGGTTGTCTGGGACACTGCATAAAAGGGTCATCTGGGACACTGCATAAAGGGGCTGTCTGAGACACTGTATAAAGGTGCTGTCTGAGACACTGTATAAAGGGGCTGTCTGGGACACTGCATAAAGGGGCAGTCTTGGGACACTACATAAAGGGGCTGTCTGGGACACTGCATATAGGGGCTGTGTGGGACACTACATAAAGGGGCTGTCTTGGGACACTACATAAAGGGGCTGTCTGGGACACTGCATATAGGGGCTGTCTGGGACACTGCATATAGGGGCTGTCTGGGACACTGCATATAGGGGCTGTCTGGGACACTGCATATAGGGGCTGTCTGGGACACTGCATATAGGGGCTGTCTGGGACACTGCATATAGGGGCTGTCTGGGACATTGTATAAAGGGGCTGTCTGGGACACTGCATATAGGGACTGTCTGGGACACTGCATATAGGGGCTGTCTGGGACACTGCATAAAGGGGCTGTCTGGGACACTGCATATAGGGACTGTCTGGGACACTGCATAAAGGGGCTGTCTGGGACACTGCATAAAGGGGCTGTCTGGGACACTGCATAAAGGGGCTGTCTGGGACACTGCATATAGGGGCTGTCTGGGACACTGCATATAGGGGCTGTCTGGGACACTGCATATAGGGGCTGTCTGGGACACTGCATATAGGGGCTGTCTGGGACACTGCATATAGGGGCTGTCTGGGACACTGCATATAGGGGCTGTCTGGGACACTGCATATAGGGACTGTCTGGGACACTGCATATAGGGGTTGTCTGGGACACTGCATATAGGGGCTGTCTGGGACACTGCATATAGGGGCTGTTTGGGACACTGCATATAGGGGCTGTCTGGGACACTGCATATAGGGGCTGTCTGGGACACTGCATATAGGGGTTGTCTGGGACACTGTATATAGGGGCTGTCTGGGACACTGCATATAGGGGTTGTCTGGGACACTGCATATAGGGGTTGTCTGGGACACTGCATAAAGGGGCTGTCTGGGACATGCAATCCATATCAGGTCGGGGTCTCCCCAGAAGAGCTGCTATCAGTTCTTGCTGCGGCCACGTGTACTTTGGCTGTGACAAATGATGAGACATAGCAGGTTCTGCTGGCCTGATATATGGCGGGGCCGGGACCCCTATAATGCCCCTGCTGGCACATGCTCTGCCATGTTTAGTGCAGTAATAGATGTAATGTGAGCTTCCATTCAGCAACACACAACAGATTGCTGTCAGGCCATGCTGGGAGGTTTAGTTCTACAGCTGCTGGAGCCCGTCAGACTATAACCAGTGACTACTGAGCTACAGGCCGGTATAGTGCAAGCCATGGGGCCGGCGCTGTATATAGGAGCATCTCATCTGGTCTCATAGGCTGTAATAGGCGCACATGCTGCGGATTCAGGGAAACTCTGCCCAATGGTCAGTAATGGGCGCCGTTGTGCAGTACATGCGGTCACAACCCTCCCGCAGGCACCAGCTGTTATCCGCCGCTCAGACCACCACTCACCGGCCCACGAGTGCAGGATGACTTGTTGTCACCGCCGTCTCCAGGGCAACGGACAGCGGGCGGGACACGCGTTTCTGTGGCAACACGAAGGCGGGGCGACAACGCCCAGGAAAGCGCTGAGAGCGGGAAGTGGTGAGGAACAGCCACTTATCTGACTGGCTGCCTGGCTGGTTATACAGTGTTTGTGAGCGGCAGGTTACACAGCTGGCGGGTATACAGTGTTTGTGAACGGCAGGTTACACAGCTGGCGGGTATACAGTGTTTGTGAAGGGCAGGTTACACAGCTGGCCGGGTATACAGTGTTTGTGAGCGGCAGGTTACACAGCTGGCGGGTATACAGTGTTTGTGAACGGCAGGTTACACAGCTGGCGGGTATACAGTGTTTGTGAACGGCAGGTTACACAGCTGGCGGGTATACAGTGTTTGTGAATGGCAGGTTACACAGCTGGCGGGTATACAGTGTTTGTGAACGGTAGGTTACACAGCTGGCGGGTATACAGTGTTTGTGAACGGCAGGTTACACAGCTGGCGGGTATACAGTGTTTGTGAACGGCAGGTTACACAGCTGGCGGGTATACAGTGTTTGTGAATGGCAGGTTACACAGCTGGCCGGGTATACAGTGTTTGTGAGGGGCAGATTACACAGCTGGCGGGTATACAGTGTTTGTGAATGGCAGGTTACACAGCTGGCGGGTATACAGTGTTTGTGAATGGCAGGTTACACAGCTGGCGGGTATACAGTGTTTGTGAATGGCAGGTTACACAGCTGGCGGGTATACAGTGTTTGTGAATGGCAGGTTACACAGCTGGCCGGGTATACAGTGTTTGTGAATGGCAGGTTACACAGCTGGCGGGTATACAGTGTTTGTGAATGGCAGGTTACACAGCTGGCCGGGTATACAGTGTTTGTGAATGGCAGGTTACACAGCTGGCCGGGTATACAGTGTTTGTGAGGGGCAGATTACACAGCTGGCGGGTATACAGTGTTTGTGAATGGCAGGTTACACAGCTGGCCGGGTATACAGTGTTTGTGAATGGCAGGTTACACAGCTGGCCGGGTATTCAGTGTTTGTGAGGGGCAGATTACACAGCTGGCGGGTATACAGTGTTTGTGAATGGCAGGTTACACAGCTGGCGGGTATACAGTGTTTGTGAATGGCAGGTTACACAGCTGGCGGGTATACAGTGTTTGTGAATGGCAGGTTACACAGCTGGCCGGGTATACAGTGTTTGTGAATGGCAGGTTACACAGCTGGCCGGGTATTCAGTGTTTGTGAGGGGCAGATTACACAGCTGGCCGGGTATACAGTGTTTGTGAATGGCAGGTTACACAGCTGGCGGGTATACAGTGTTTGTGAATGGCAGGTTACACAGCTGGCGGGTATACAGTGTTTGTGAATGGCAGGTTACACAGCTGGCCGGGTATTCAGTGTTTGTGAGGGGCAGATTACACAGCTGGCGGGTATACAGTGTTTGTGAATGGCAGGTTACACAGCTGGCCGGGTATACAGTGTTTGTGAATGGCAGGTTACACAGCTGGCGGGTATACAGTGTTTGTGAATGGCAGGTTACACAGCTGGCGGGTATACAGTGTTTGTGAATGGCAGGTTACACAGCTGGCCGGGTATTCAGTGTTTGTGAGGGGCAGATTACACAGCTGGCCGGGTATACAGTGTTTGTGAATGGCAGGTTACACAGCTGGCCGGGTATACAGTGTTTGTGAATGGCAGGTTACACAGCTGGCGGGTATACAGTGTTTGTGAATGGCAGGTTACACAGCTGGCCGGGTATACAGTGTTTGTGAGGGGCAGATTACACAGCTGGCGGGTATACAGTGTTTGTGAATGGCAGGTTACACAGCTGGCGGGTATACAGTGTTTGTGAATGGCAGGTTACACAGCTGGCCGGGTATACAGTGTTTGTGAATGGCAGGTTACACAGCTGGCGGGTATTCAGTGTTTGTGAATGGCAGGTTACACAGCTGGCCGGGTATACAGTGTTTGTGAATGGCAGGTTACACAGCTGGCGGGTTATATAGTGTTTGTGAATGGCAGGTTACACAGCTGGCGGGTATACAGTGTTTGTGAACGGCAGGTTACACAGCTGGCCGGGTATACAGTGTTTGTGAACGGTAGGTTACACAGCTGGCCGGGTATACAGTGTTTGTGAATGGTAGGTTACACAGCTGGCCGAGTATACAGTGTTTGTGAAGGGCAGGTTACACAGCTGGCGGGTTATATAGTGTTTGTGAATGGCAGGTTACACAGCTGGCCGGGTATACAGTGTTTGTGAACGGTAGGTTACACAGCTGGCCGGGTATACAGTGTTTGTGAACGGCAGGTTACACAGCTGGCCGGGTATTCAGTGTTTGTGAATGGCAGGTTACACAGCTGGCCGGGTATATAGTGTTTGTGAATGGCAGGTTACACAGCTGGCCGGGTATATAGTGTTTGTGAAGGGCAGGTTACACAGCTGGCCGGGTATATAGTGTTTGTGAGGGGCAGGTTACACAGCTGGCGGGTATACAGTGTTTGTGAATGGCAGGTTACACAGCTGGCCGGGTATTCAGTGTTTGTGAATGGCAGGTTACACAGGTGGCCGGGTAGATAGTGTTTGTGAAGGGCAGGTTACACAGCTGGCCGGGTATATAGTGTTTGTGAGGGGCAGGTTACACAGCTGGCGGGTATACAGTGTTTGTGAATGGCAGGTTACACAGCTGGCGGGTATACAGTGTTTGTGAATGGCAGGTTACACAGCTGGCGGGTATTCAGTGTTTGTGAATGGCAGGTTACACAGCTGGCGGGTATACAGTGTTTGTGAATGGCAGGTTACACAGCTGGCCGGGTATACAGTGTTTGTGAATGGCAGGTTACACAGCTGGCGGGTTATATAGTGTTTGTGAATGGCAGGTTACACAGCTGGCCGGGTATACAGTGTTTGTGAACGGCAGGTTACACAGCTGGCCGGGTATACAGTGTTTGTGAACGGCAGGTTACACAGCTGGCCGGGTATACAGTGTTTGTGAATGGCAGGTTACACAGCTGGCCGGGTATTCAGTGTTTGTGAGGGGCAGATTACACAGCTGGCGGGTATACAGTGTTTGTGAATGGCAGGTTACACAGCTGGCGGGTATACAGTGTTTGTGAATGGCAGGTTACACAGCTGGCGGGTATTCAGTGTTTGTGAATGGCAGGTTACACAGCTGGCGGGTATACAGTGTTTGTGAATGGCAGGTTACACAGCTGGCCGGGTATACAGTGTTTGTGAATGGCAGGTTACACAGCTGCGGGTTATATAGTGTTTGTGAATGGCAGGTTACACAGCTGGCCGGGTATACAGTGTTTGTGAACGGCAGGTTACACAGCTGGCCGGGTATACAGTGTTTGTGAACGGTAGGTTACACAGCTGGCCGGGTATACAGTGTTTGTGAATGGTAGGTTACACAGCTGGCCGAGTATACAGTGTTTGTGAAGGGCAGGTTACACAGCTGGCGGGTTATATAGTGTTTGTGAATGGCAGGTTACA
Organism: Anomaloglossus baeobatrachus; assembly: GCF_048569485.1. NCBI lineage: Eukaryota > Metazoa > Chordata > Amphibia > Anura > Aromobatidae > Anomaloglossus > Anomaloglossus baeobatrachus. The sequence continues at coordinate 339,636,464 of NC_134356.1, forward strand.
CAGCTGGCCGGGTATACAGTGTTTGTGAACGGCAGGTTACACAGCTGGCCGGGTATTCAGTGTTTGTGAATGGCAGGTTACACAGCTGGCCGGGTATATAGTGTTTGTGAAGGGCAGGTTACACAGCTGGCCGGGTATATAGTGTTTGTGAGGGGCAGGTTACACAGCTGGCGGGTATACAGTGTTTGTGAATGGCAGGTTACACAGCTGGCGGGTATTCAGTGTTTGTGAATGGCAGGTTACACAGCTGGCGGGTATACAGTGTTTGTGAATGGCAGGTTACACAGCTGGCCGAGTATACAGTGTTTGTGAACGGCAGGTTACACAGCTGGCCGGGTATATAGTGTTTGTGAATGGCAGGTTACACAGCTGGCCGGGTATACAGTGTTTGTGAACGGTAGGTTACACAGCTGGCCGGGTATACAGTGTTTGTGAATGGCAGGTGTAAGGATGCAATGTGGTAGATGGCCGGTATGTGTCACAGAGGGGGAAATCCTCTGTGATCTGAACCTGGAATGTTTCTCTGGGACTTGTAGTTCCATGAGGATTGTTGTACACATTCAGGGCTGGGTTCATGGGATGGTCAGAAGTGATGGGCGGGACTGACCATCCACATACCTCCCATACGTAGGTGTGTCTCATGGGATTTAATGGAGCTGTCGTTTGTCACATGATCTCTGTGTGCTGGTGGGAGCCATCTTGGTTGGAGCACATGTGCAGGAGATCCTGTGCATACAGAGCTAGTGAGGGCTCTGAAATGTCAGGGAGCTGCAGAATCCACTGAGGCTGTGAGGAATTGGAACGTGTCCATGGGCCGGGATGTTGAGCCCAGTGTGAGAGTCTCCCTGGACTGGATGGAGGCAGACTGACAGCCTGCAAACCTACTGGCAGGTAACACCCCAGAAAGGGGACTATACTGGCTGATGCCAGAGAATGAACTGTATGAACAATCAGCAGTTTAAACAGACAGTGAGACATTGTCCTGCGGGAAAGTGGCTGTGGCCCATTACACTGCGTGGTTTATGAGGATGTGAATAAATCACCGAGATTCTTTAAGTGACAAAGTGCTTGTGTGTGTCTTGATCCCGCTGCCAGACGTGTGCCCCAAGACGTTCAGGGCCCAGGTCGTCACATTATGGTGGAGAATGCGGGCAACCACCCCTTTATGGGACTCCACCCCCTTATGGGCAACCACCCCTTTATGGGACTCCACCCCCTTATGGGCAACCACCCCTTTATGGGCAACCACCCCTTTATGGGCAACCACCCCTTTATGGGCAACCACCCCTTTATGGGCTTTCTGTGGCTTCCTTGCAGTGTCCTTAGATCCCAGTTCACACCGTTCCCCTTTATCTCCCTGGGTACCCTGTGCCCGTACTGGCCCCAGAAGGGAATTCACAAACTGGTCCACTGCTGCCACATCTCTGCGCACTGACAGCTCCTGCTGTCCACACACAAGGAACTGGTACAGCTCCTCCATAACGTCCAGGCTTGCGGCTCCACTCATGGTCGCTCAGCTTTCCCGGAACTTCGTGGACCCGCCGATCCACCGCAAACCGCTTCAAAAAATTTTTTCGTGGACCCGCCGATCCACAGCAAGCAGTCCGTATCCACAAGAATATGTCCTACGCCGTTGCCCTTAGCAACCAGGCTGTGTTGCCCCTAGCAACCAGGCTGCGTTGCCCCTAGCAACCAGGCCATATGCCCGCGTTCTCCACCATAATGTGACGACCTGGGCCCTGAACGTCTTGGGGCACACGTCTGGCAGCGGGATCAAGACACACACAAGCACTTTGTCACTTAAAGAATCTTGGTGATTTATTCACATCCTCATAAACCACGCAGTGTAATGGGCCACAGCCACTTTCCCGCAGGACAATGTCTCACTGTCTGTTTAAACTGCTGATTGTTCATACAGTTCATTCTCTGGCATCAGCCAGTATAGTCCCCTTTCTGGGGTGTTACCTGCCAGTAGGTTTGCAGGCTGTCAGTCTGCCTCCATCCAGTCCAGGGAGACTCTCACACTGGGCTCAACATCCCGGCCCATGGACACGTTCCAATTCCTCACAGCCTCAGTGGATTCTGCAGCTCCCTGACATTTCAGAGCCCTCACTAGCTCTGTATGCACAGGATCTCCTGCACATGTGCTCCAACCAAGATGGCTCCCACCAGCACACAGAGATCATGTGACAAACGACAGCTCCATTAAATCCCATGAGACACACCTACGTATGGGAGGTATGTGGATGGTCAGTCCCGCCCATCACTTCTGACCATCCCATGAACCCAGCCCTGAATGTGTACAACAATCCTCATGGAACTACAAGTCCCAGAGAAACATTCCAGGTTCAGATCACAGAGGATTTCCCCCTCTGTGACACATACCGGCCATCTACCACATTGCATCCTTACACAGGTTACACAGCTGGCCGGGTATACAGTGTTTGTGAATGGCAGGTTACACAGCTGGCCGGGTATACAGTGTTTGTGAACAGCAGGTTACACAGCTGGCCGGGTATATAGTGTTTGTGAATGGCAGGTTACACAGCTGGCCGGGTATTCAGTGTTTGTGAATGGCAGGTTACACAGGTGGCCGGGTATACAGTGTTTGTGAATGGCAGGTTACACAGCTGGCCGGGTATACAGTGTTTGTGAACAGCAGGTTACACAGCTGGCCGGGTATTCAGTGTTTGTGAACGGCAGGTTACACAGGTGGCCGGGTATATAGTGTTTGTGAAGGGCAGGTTACACAGCTGGCCGGGTATATAGTGTTTGTGAGGGGCAGGTTACACAGCTGGCGGGTATACAGTGTTTGTGAATGGCAGGTTACACAGCTGGCGGGTATACAGTGTTTGTGAATGGCAGGTTACACAGCTGGCGGGTATTCAGTGTTTGTGAATGGCAGGTTACACAGCTGGCGGGTATACAGTGTTTGTGAATGGCAGGTTACACAGCTGGCCGGGTATACAGTGTTTGTGAATGGCAGGTTACACAGCTGGCGGGTTATATAGTGTTTGTGAATGGCAGGTTACACAGCTGGCCGGGTATACAGTGTTTGTGAACGGCAGGTTACACAGCTGGCCGGGTATACAGTGTTTGTGAACGGCAGGTTACACAGCTGGCCGGGTATACAGTGTTTGTGAATGGCAGGTTACACAGCTGGCCGGGTATTCAGTGTTTGTGAGGGGCAGATTACACAGCTGGCGGGTATACAGTGTTTCTGAATGGCAGGTTACACAGCTGGCGGGTATACAGTGTTTGTGAATGGCAGGTTACACAGCTGGCGGGTATTCAGTGTTTGTGAATGGCAGGTTACACAGCTGGCGGGTATACAGTGTTTGTGAATGGCAGGTTACACAGCTGGCCGGGTATACAGTGTTTGTGAATGGCAGGTTACACAGCTGGCGGGTTATATAGTGTTTGTGAATGGCAGGTTACACAGCTGGCCGGGTATACAGTGTTTGTGAACGGCAGGTTACACAGCTGGCCGGGTATACAGTGTTTGTGAACGGTAGGTTACACAGCTGGCCGGGTATACAGTGTTTGTGAATGGTAGGTTACACAGCTGGCCGAGTATACAGTGTTTGTGAAGGGCAGGTTACACAGCTGGCGGGTTATATAGTGTTTGTGAATGGCAGGTTACACAGCTGGCCGGGTATACAGTGTTTGTGAACGGCAGGTTACACAGCTGGCCGGGTATTCAGTGTTTGTGAATGGCAGGTTACACAGCTGGCCGGGTATATAGTGTTTGTGAAGGGCAGGTTACACAGCTGGCCGGGTATATAGTGTTTGTGAGGGGCAGGTTACACAGCTGGCGGGTATACAGTGTTTGTGAATGGCAGGTTACACAGCTGGCGGGTATTCAGTGTTTGTGAATGGCAGGTTACACAGCTGGCGGGTATACAGTGTTTGTGAATGGCAGGTTACACAGCTGGCCGAGTATACAGTGTTTGTGAACGGCAGGTTACACAGCTGGCCGGGTATATAGTGTTTGTGAATGGCAGGTTACACAGCTGGCCGGGTATACAGTGTTTGTGAACGGTAGGTTACACAGCTGGCCGGGTATACAGTGTTTGTGAATGGCAGGTTACACAGCTGGCCGGGTATACAGTGTTTGTGAATGGCAGGTTACACAGCTGGCCGGGTATACAGTGTTTGTGAACAGCAGGTTACACAGCTGGCCGGGTATATAGTGTTTGTGAATGGCAGGTTACACAGCTGGCCGGGTATTCAGTGTTTGTGAATGGCAGGTTACACAGGTGGCCGGGTATACAGTGTTTGTGAATGGCAGGTTACACAGCTGGCCGGGTATACAGTGTTTGTGAACAGCAGGTTACACAGCTGGCCGGGTATTCAGTGTTTGTGAACGGCAGGTTACACAGCTGGCCGGGTATTCAGTGTTTGTGAATGGCAGGTTACACAGGTGGCCGGGTATATAGTGTTTGTGAGGGGCAGGTTACACAGCTGGCCGGGTATTCAGTGTTTGTGAATGGCAGGTTACACAGCTGGTGGGTATACAGTGTTTGTGAATGGCAGGTTACACAGCTGGCGGGTATACAGTGTTTGTGAATGGCAGGTTACACAGCTGGCCGGGTATACAGTGTTTGTGAATGGCAGGTTACACAGCTGGCGGGTATACAGTGTTTGTGAATGGCAGGTTACACAGCTGGCGGGTATACAGTGTTTGTGAATGGCAGGTTACACAGCTGGTGGGTATACAGTGTTTGTGAATGGCAGGTTACACAGCTGGCGGGTATACAGTGTTTGTGAATGGCAGGTTACACAGCTGGCCGGGTATACAGTGTTTGTGAATGGCAGGTTACACAGCTGGCCGAGTATACAGTGTTTGTGAATGGCAGGTTACACAGCTGGCCGGGTATACAGTGTTTGTGAACGGTAGGTTACACAGCTGGCCGGGTATACAGTGTTTGTGAACGGCAGGTTACACAGCTGGCCGGGTATATAGTGTTTGTGAATGGCAGGTTACACAGCTGGCCGGGTATATAGTGTTTGTGAACGGCAGGTTACACAGCTGGCCGGGTATACAGTGTTTGTGAACGGCAGGTTACACAGCTGGCCGGGTATTCAGTGTTTGTGAATGGCAGGTTACACAGGTGGCCGGGTATATAGTGTTTGTGAAGGGCAGGTTACACAGCTGGCAGGGGTATATAGTGTTTGTGAGGGGCAGGTTACACAGCTGGCCGGGTATACAGTGTTTGTGAATGGCAGGTTACACAGCTGGCGGGTATACAGTGTTTGTGAATGGCAGGTTACACAGCTGGCGGGTATTCAGTGTTTGTGAATGGCAGGTTACACAGCTGGCGGGTATACAGTGTTTGTGAATGGCAGGTTACACAGCTGGCCGGGTATTCAGTGTTTGTGAGGGGCAGATTACACAGCTGGCGGGTATACAGTGTTTGTGAATGGCAGGTTACACAGCTGGCGGGTATACAGTGTTTGTGAATGGCAGGTTACACAGCTGGTGGGTATTCAGTGTTTGTGAATGGCAGGTTACACAGCTGGCGGGTATACAGTGTTTGTGAATGGCAGGTTACACAGCTGGCCGGGTATACAGTGTTTGTGAATGGCAGGTTACACAGCTGGCCGGGTATACAGTGTTTGTGAACGGCAGGTTACACAGCTGGCCGGGTATACAGTGTTTGTGAACGGTAGGTTACACAGCTGGCCGGGTATACAGTGTTTGTGAATGGTAGGTTACACAGCTGGCCGAGTATACAGTGTTTGTGAAGGGCAGGTTACACAGCTGGCCGGGTATATAGTGTTTGTGAATGGCAGGTTACACAGCTGGCCGGGTATACAGTGTTTGTGAACGGTAGGTTACACATCTGGCCGGGTATACAGTGTTTGTGAACGGCAGGTTACACAGCTGGCCGGGTATATAGTGTTTGTGAATGGCAGGTTACACAGCTGGCCGGGTATACAGTGTTTGTGAACGGCAGGTTACACAGCTGGCCGGGTATTCAGTGTTTGTGAATGGCAGGTTACACAGCTGGCCGGGTATATAGTGTTTGTGAAGGGCAGGTTACACAGCTGGCCGGGTATATAGTGTTTGTGAGGGGCAGGTTACACAGCTGGCGGGTATACAGTGTTTGTGAATGGCAGGTTACACAGCTGGCCGGGTATTCAGTGTTTGTGAATGGCAGGTTACACAGGTGGCCGGGTATATAGTGTTTGTGAAGGGCAGGTTACACAGCTGGCCGGGTATATAGTGTTTGTGAGGGGCAGGTTACACAGCTGGCCGGGTATACAGTGTTTGTGAATGGCAGGTTACACAGCTGGCGGGTATACAGTGTTTGTGAATGGCAGGTGTCATGATGTATTTTACCTTCTCACTGTATTTGCTGTAATACTATGTCAGGATGTGATGTCACTTTCCTTTGGTTGTACTTACTGAACACTTTGAAATGTCTTGGGATGTAAGTAACCATACCTTCCCCCCATCTCCTGTGTCTCTGGGCCCATAATGCAATTATCTCTTGTCCACACAGCCAGGGGAACTTCTCATTGTTTCGTAAGCAGTGGATAACGCCAACTACACAAACCTGTAGACATCTCGGAGCCAACCTTCTAGAATCTTCTAGTGGGCCCAACCATTACATAGACCCCTACCCTTGAGGGGCGGGCCCACGAGCTCAAACAATTCACTCCTGTTTCTAAATGCAGTTGGGAGTTGAGTTTTGAAGAGGAAGGGAGCGAGATCTGAATCTGCGGACAGACCTCGCCGTCCAGTGGATCGTGTGGGATTTCTGGGACTCTGAAAAGGACTATTACGTTGAGATCTGGCACTTTGGATTATCGGGAGGTGCCCCCGAATCTGTTTTATTTGGACTTGTCGTGTGCTGTTCCTGTATTCCTGTTAGTAAACCTGTTGGATCGTCCTCGGCCTGTTGTCTCTCTTTGCTCTGTTGTACACCCCCGTCACAAACTGGTGGCAGCGGCGGGATCAGAGCAGAAGAAATGGAGGACAACAGCCAATCGACGTCTGAAACCAGAACCTCAGGATACAGGAACTGGACTGTGGCGAGTCTACAAACAAAGGCCCGTGAATTAGGTGTCGGCTACAAAGGACTCTCTAAGGAGCAACTAATTGAGGCATTGGAACACACTTGCCTGCAAGATGGCACCGAGGAACAATTTCCACAGCAAGGGGAGCAAAGACTGGAGCCGGAGGTGAATACCCAAAAAAGTCAATGGGTTGTGTGGTACAAGGAAAAGATGGCACTGCTTGGAGATGAGGCCACCATAGAAGATAAGAGGGAGGCCATGCGTGGAGCTGAAGAGAAGGAGCGCAGGATGGAGGAGATGGCATTGCTGGATAAGCAGCTCGCTGTGGAAGCCGCGAGAGGTTCCAGACAGACTGTAACCCCAGCACCCATCATGAGGGAACTTCCCAGAGTGTCCCGCAAAGACTTCAAGCAGTTTAATGAGGCTGCTGGTGACATTGAGGGCTTCTTCCAGGACTTTGAGCATCAGTGTCGATTAATGGAAGTCCCAGAAAGGGAGCGCGTCCGGCATCTGGTTGGGCTCTTAGAGGGTGGAGCTGCTGCAGCCTATAGAGCTATGGACCCTCGGTGGAACTGTGAGTATGCGGATATTAAACAGACTATTCTAGAACATTATGCTGTAACGCCAGACACTTACAGGACTCAGTTCCGTACTCTAGCATGTGATGAGGAAGTGTCCTTCAAGATGTATGCCCACAAACTCAAACATCTGTGGCATCGTTGGTTGGAGGCAGAGGAGGCCTTAACCTTGGAGACCGTCCTCCAGGTCCTCCTAAAAGAGCAGTTTTACTTCAAGTGCCCCGCTGAGATCCGGGAATGGGTGCGTGAAAGGAGACCAGCCACTGTGGAGGAAGCTGCAGCTCTAGCTGATGAGGCTCTCACCATCAAGCCTCAGTGGAAAAAACTACTACCCAGTGAGAAAAAAAAACACCAACCCCCCAACGCTGGTGGCCCCTGGTCCTTCTGGCCCCAATGTTCACCATCACCCTAGACCGTCAACTCATGGGGACCTTCGTGTGACTGTGCCTCGCATTACTCATGCTCCACCTTTGGGAATACGACGCGGAGGAAGAATCCCAGAGCGCAGATGTTATGGATGTGGGCAGCCTGGGCACATGCAATTCCAATGTCCAGGTGTTCGTAGACAGAACAGCTACAGACCGCCTTTGCCTGTTCATTATCTACAGACACCTTCAGCAGGAGAAGAGCTGGATTCTGTGCCTGATGACTTGCCAAGTGACTCAGATATCCTGGCTCCCCTACCCGGAGTCTATGGGGTGCGAGCTCCAGCCACCTGTTCTTCTGATCTTCAGGACAAACATCTACAGGAGGTCGTGCTGGATGGCCAAAAAGTTGTTGGCTTCCGTGACACTGGGGCTTTCCTCACCATAGCCGATCCCCGAGTAATTCAACCACAAGCAATTCAAAAGGGACCAGGAATTGCCATTGAACTGGCAGGAGGTACCCAGAGATATATTCCAAGAGCGAGTGTGACCCTGGATTATGGCTTTGGGGCAAAACAATGTGTGGTCGGTGTGATGAGCGGCCTCCCTGCAGACGTTCTTCTAGGAAATGATGTGGGGAATCTTCATTGCCACTTTGTCGGTGCGGTAACCAGAAGTCAAGCCAAGAGAGCAGCCCATGTGGACGTGTACAACCCATCCATGGAACTGAGGCCACCAGAACTGCCATTACAGCCGGTGAGTGATTCTTCTTGTGGGGATAATATGAATGTTACTTGGGATAAAGTTCAGTTTAGACAAGAAGTAGAGACTGACCCCACCCTTGCTAGTTTTAGAACTCGGGCTGAAATAGGGCAGCTAGGGGAAAACGGAGAAAGAATTATCAGAGAAAATGGACTTCTGTATCGGGTTGCCAATGCCGACTCCCTAGATAAGCCCTGGACTTATAGCAAACAGCTGATTGTTCTTCAGAAGTACAGAATTCCCCTATTACACCTGGCTCATGACATTCCTACGGCTGGCCATCAAGGCAAAACCCGCACCGAGAGACGATTGACTCAAACTTTTTATTGGCCGGGGATTTCCCAAGCAGTGGCGCATTTCTGCCGAACTTGTGACATATGTCAGCGTAGAGGGCGACCCGGAGATCACCCAAAGGCACCCCTGCAACCGCTCCCTATAATAGAAGAACCCTTTCGAAGAGTAGCTGTTGATATCATTGGACCTCTGGCTAAACCAAGTAAATCTGGAAAGCAGTACATTCTCACTGTTGTGGACTACGCCACCCGGTATCCACAAGCCGTGGCCTTGTCAAGTATCTCTGCAGCCAAGGTGGCCGAGGCCTTGGTTATTATTTTTACCAGAGTAGGATTCCCCAGTGAGATCTTGTCGGACCAAGGCTCCCAGTTTATGTCAGAGTTGGTCCAGTGTCTGTGGCGCACCTGTGGAGTACGAGCGATCCGAACGACCCCGTATCATCCCCAAACAAATGGACTTTGTGAACGATTCAACGGCACTCTGAAGAATATGCTGAGGGCCTTCACGGACCGAGATTCAGACTGGGAGAAGTACCTACCCCATCTCTTGTTTGCCTATCGGGAAGTTCCCCAGGAGTCCACTGGGTTCTCCCCCTTTGAACTACTCTATGGAAGAAAGGTCCGAGGACCCTTAACCCTGCTCAAGGAATACTGGGAGGGGCAAGTTGAAGATACAGGAACCCCTGTTGTCCCTTATGTCCTAAAGCTGCGAGAAACCTTGGCCCAACTTGCTAGTTTTGCACAGAGTCATTTGCGTATGGCTCAAACCAGACAGAAGACATGGTATGACCGTAACGCACGCTATCGGGAGTTTGTAGAAGGACAACAAGTCTTAATGATTGTTCCCCATCGGCAGAATAAACTGCAGACCACATGGGAGGGTCCCTTCCGGGTTCTCAGAAAACTGAATGATACCAAATACCTTCTTGCTTTAGATGATCAGGGGCTAAGGCAAAAGACTGTCCATGTGAATATGATTAAGGAGTACCATGACCGGAACATTCCAATGATAGCAAGCTGTCGGTTGGCTTCAGAAGATGGTCAAGAGGATGAGGACTCTCTACCTGATCTCGTGGAAGCAGCGAGAGCCCCATCCACTGTGGAACAGGTTCCCCTGGGAGATTACCTGGACTCCTTACAGAAAATCCAGATGCTGGAAGTGCTTCAACAGAGACGGGCTGCTTTCTCATCCCAACCAGGTCGAACCACCGTCACCCAACATCATGTGGACACTCAGGGCATCCGTCCCATACAACTGGCTCCTTACCGGGTACCTGAATCAGTTCGAAACACCATGCAGCACGAACTGGAGGAGATGTTACAGCTTGGGGTAATCCAGGCCTCCCATAGCCCTTGGGCCTCCCCTGTGGTGTTAGTACCCAAGAAGGATGGGAGTACTCGATTTTGTGTGGACTATCGGCGACTAAACGACCATACCGTCAGCGATCCTTACCCAATGCCTCGTATTGACGAACTTCTAGACCGACTGGCTGGGTCCCGATATGTCACTACCTTGGATCTCAGTAAGGGATACTGGCAGATCCCTCTAACGGATGAAGGGAGAGAACGGTCCGCTTTTATAACCCCCTTTGGTCTGTATGAATTTCTAAGCATGCCTTTTGGAATGAAAAATGCCCCGGCCACCTTCCAGAGAATGGTGGATCAGATCCTCCGGGGATGTGATGACTTTGCTTGTGCCTACTTGGATGATATCGCCGTCTTCAGCCACACATGGGAGGAACATCTGAATCAAGTAGCCATTATTTTGGACCTGATTCTTGCAGCCGGCCTAACTATTCGACCCGATAAATGCCAATTGGGGATGGGGGAAGTCCAGTACCTAGGACATAGAGTGGGAGGAGGGAAGCTCCGACCTGAGCCTGCCAAAATCCAGGCTATTAGAGACTGGCCTGTACCCCAAACTAAGAAACAAGTTATGGCTTTTCTGGGCACTGCCAGTTATTACCGAAAATTTGTTTCTCATTTCAGTACTGTGGCCAAGCCTCTTACCGACCTGACCAAGAAAACAATGCCCCGGCTGGTGATCTGGACTCCAGCCTGTGATGAGGCTTTTAACCGGCTGAAGGATGCTTTGATCTGCGATCCTGTCCTGGCTGCTCCAGACTACAAGAGGAGATTCATTGTGCAGACGGACGCCTCTGCTTATGGACTGGGAGCTGTCCTCAGCCAGGTGAATGCAGCTGGGGACGAGCACCCCATCGCCTATCTCAGCCGGAAACTGCTGGACCGAGAAGTGGCCTATGCAACTGTTGAGAAGGAATGTCTGGCTGTAGTGTGGGCCCTTAAGAAACTACGGCCGTATCTGTATGGACGGGAATTCACTGTGGTTACTGATCACAATCCCCTCACCTGGCTGAACAGAGTCTCTGGGGACAATGGACGCTTACTGCGATGGAGCCTGGCTCTGCAGCCCTATAACTTTACCATACAATATAGAAGGGGCAGCCAACACCAAAATGCAGATGGACTGTCCAGGCAAGAGGAGCCTTGAGTCCTGTCAGCCATGCCTGCGTGTACTTAACCAGCGACCTGTAGAGGTCCCTAGTACGTACACAAGTTGGGAGGGGAAGGAATTGTCATGATGTATTTTACCTTCTCACTGTATTTGCTGTAATACTATGTCAGGATGTGATGTCACTTTCCTTTGGTTGTACTTACTGAACACTTTGAAATGTCTTGGGATGTAAGTAACCATACCTTCCCCCCATCTCCTGTGTCTCTGGGCCCATAATGCAATTATCTCTTGTCCACACAGCCAGGGGAACTTCTCATTGTTTCGTAAGCAGTGGATAACGCCAACTACACAAACCTGTAGACATCTCGGAGCCAACCTTCTAGAATCTTCTAGTGGGCCCAACCATTGCATAGACCCCTACCCTTGAGGGGCGGGCCCACGAGCTCAAACAATTCACTCCTGTTTCTAAATGCAGTTGGGAGTTGAGTTTTGAAGAGGAAGGGAGCGAGATCTGAATCTGCGGACAGACCTCGCCGTCCAGTGGATCGTGTGGGATTTCTGGGACTCTGAAAAGGACTATTACGTTGAGATCTGGCACTTTGGATTATCGGGAGGTGCCCCCGAATCTGTTTTATTTGGACTTGTCGTGTGCTGTTCCTGTATTCCTGTTAGTAAACCTGTTGGATCGTCCTCGGCCTGTTGTCTCTCTTTGCTCTGTTGTACACCCCCGTCACAGCAGGTTACACAGCTGGCGGGTATTCAGTGTTTGTGAATGGCAGGTTACACAGCTGGCGGGTATACAGTGTTTGTGAATGGCAGGTTACACAGCTGGCCAGGTATACAGTGTTTGTGAATGGCAGGTTACACAGCTGGCCGAGTATACAGTGTTTGTGAAGGGCAGGTTACACAGCTGGCGGGTTATATAGTGTTTGTGAATGGCAGGTTACACAGCTGGCCGGGTATACAGTGTTTGTGAACGGTAGGTTACACAGCTGGCCGGGTATACAGTGTTTGTGAATGGCAGGTTACACAGCTGGCCGGGTATACAGTGTTTGTGAACGGCAGGTTACACAGCTGGCCGGGTATATAGTGTTTGTGAATGGCAGGTTACACAGCTGGCCGGGTATACAGTGTTTGTGAATGGCAGGTTACACAGCTGGCCGGGTATTCAGTGTTTGTGAATGGCAGGTTACACAGGTGGCCGGGTATATAGTGTTTGTGAAGGGCAGGTTACACAGCTGGCCGGGTATATAGTGTTTGTGAGGGGCAGGTTACACAGCTGGCGGGTATACAGTGTTTGTGAATGGCAGGTTACACAGCTGGCGGGTATACAGTGTTTGTGAATGGCAGGTTACACAGCTGGCGGGTATACAGTGTTTGTGAATGGCAGGTTACACAGCTGGCCGGGTATACAGTGTTTGTGAATGGCAGGTTACACAGCTGGCGGGTATTCAGTGTTTGTGAATGGCAGGTTACACAGCTGGCGGGTATACAGTGTTTGTGAATGGCAGGTTACACAGCTGGCGGGTATACAGTGTTTGTGAATGGCAGGTTACACAGCTGGCCGGGTATACAGTGTTTGTGAATGGCAGGTTACACAGCTGGCCGAGTATACAGTGTTTGTGAAGGGCAGGTTACACAGCTGGCGGGTTATATAGTGTTTGTGAATGGCAGGTTACACAGCTGGCCGGGTATACAGTGTTTGTGAACGGTAGGTTACACAGCTGGCCGGGTATACAGTGTTTGTGAACGGCAGGTTACACAGCTGGCCGGGTATATAGTGTTTGTGAATGGCAGGTTACACAGCTGGCCGGGTATACAGTGTTTGTGAACGGCAGGTTACACAGCTGGCCGGGTATTCAGTGTTTGTGAATGGCAGGTTACACAGCTGGCCGGGTATATAGTGTTTGTGAATGGCAGGTTACACAGCTGGCCGGGTATATAGTGTTTGTGAAGGGCAGGTTACACAGCTGGCCGGGTATATAGTGTTTGTGAGGGGCAGGTTACACAGCTGGCGGGTATACAGTGTTTGTGAATGGCAGGTTACACAGCTGGCCGGGTATTCAGTGTTTGTGAATGGCAGGTTACACAGGTGGCCGTGTATATAGTGTTTGTGAAGGGCAGGTTACACAGCTGGCCGGGTATATAGTGTTTGTGAGGGGCAGGTTACACAGCTGGCGGGTATACAGTGTTTGTGAATGGCAGGTTACACAGCTGGCGGGTATACAGTGTTTGTGAATGGCAGGTTACACAGCTGGCGGGTATTCAGTGTTTGTGAATGGCAGGTTACACAGCTGGCGGGTATACAGTGTTTGTGAATGGCAGGTTACACAGCTGGCCGGGTATACAGTGTTTGTGAATGGCAGGTTACACAGCTGGCCGGGTATTCAGTGTTTGTGAGGGGCAGATTACACAGCTGGCGGGTATACAGTGTTTGTGAATGGCAGGTTACACAGCTGGCGGGTATACAGTGTTTGTGAATGGCAGGTTACACAGCTGGCGGGTATACAGTGTTTGTGAATGGCAGGTTACACAGCTGGCCGGGTATACAGTGTTTGTGAATGGCAGGTTACACAGCTGGCCGGGTATATAGTGTTTGTGAATGGCAGGTTACACAGCTGGCCGGGTATACAGTGTTTGTGAATGGCAGGTTACACAGCTGGCCGGGTATTCAGTGTTTGTGAATGGCAGGTTACACAGGTGGCCGGGTATATAGTGTTTGTGAAGGGCAGGTTACACAGCTGGCCGGGTATATAGTGTTTGTGAGGGGCAGGTTACACAGCTGGCGGGTATACAGTGTTTGTGAATGGCAGGTTACACAGCTGGCGGGTATACAGTGTTTGTGAATGGCAGGTTACACAGCTGGCGGGTATACAGTGTTTGTGAATGGCAGGTTACACAGCTGGCCGGGTATACAGTGTTTGTGAATGGCAGGTTACACAGCTGGCGGGTATTCAGTGTTTGTGAATGGCAGGTTACACAGCTGGCGGGTATACAGTGTTTGTGAATGGCAGGTTACACAGCTGGCGGGTATACAGTGTTTGTGAATGGCAGGTTACACAGCTGGCCGGGTATACAGTGTTTGTGAATGGCAGGTTACACAGCTGGCCGAGTATACAGTGTTTGTGAAGGGCAGGTTACACAGCTGGCGGGTTATATAGTGTTTGTGAATGGCAGGTTACACAGCTGGCCGGGTATACAGTGTTTGTGAACGGTAGGTTACACAGCTGGCCGGGTATACAGTGTTTGTGAACGGCAGGTTACACAGCTGGCCGGGTATATAGTGTTTGTGAATGGCAGGTTACACAGCTGGCCGGGTATACAGTGTTTGTGAACGGCAGGTTACACAGCTGGCCGGGTATTCAGTGTTTGTGAATGGCAGGTTACACAGCTGGCCGGGTATATAGTGTTTGTGAATGGCAGGTTACACAGCTGGCCGGGTATATAGTGTTTGTGAAGGGCAGGTTACACAGCTGGCCGGGTATATAGTGTTTGTGAGGGGCAGGTTACACAGCTGGCGGGTATACAGTGTTTGTGAATGGCAGGTTACACAGCTGGCCGGGTATTCAGTGTTTGTGAATGGCAGGTTACACAGGTGGCCGTGTATATAGTGTTTGTGAAGGGCAGGTTACACAGCTGGCCGGGTATATAGTGTTTGTGAGGGGCAGGTTACACAGCTGGCGGGTATACAGTGTTTGTGAATGGCAGGTTACACAGCTGGCGGGTATACAGTGTTTGTGAATGGCAGGTTACACAGCTGGCGGGTATTCAGTGTTTGTGAATGGCAGGTTACACAGCTGGCGGGTATACAGTGTTTGTGAATGGCAGGTTACACAGCTGGCCGGGTATACAGTGTTTGTGAATGGCAGGTTACACAGCTGGCCGGGTATTCAGTGTTTGTGAGGGGCAGATTACACAGCTGGCGGGTATACAGTGTTTGTGAATGGCAGGTTACACAGCTGGCGGGTATACAGTGTTTGTGAATGGCAGGTTACACAGCTGGCGGGTATACAGTGTTTGTGAATGGCAGGTTACACAGCTGGCCGGGTATACAGTGTTTGTGAATGGCAGGTTACACAGCTGGCCGGGTATACAGTGTTTGTGAATGGCAGGTTACACAGCTGGCGGGTTATATAGTGTTTGTGAATGGCAGGTTACACAGCTGGCCGGGTATAGAGTGTTTGTGAACGGCAGGTTACACAGCTGGCCGAGTATACAGTGTTTGTGAAGGGCAGGTTACACAGCTGGCGGGTTATATAGTGTTTGTGAATGGCAGGTTACACAGCTGGCCGGGTATACAGTGTTTGTGAACGGTAGGTTACACAGCTGGCCGGGTATATAGTGTTTGTGAATGGCAGGTTACACAGCTGGCCGAGTATACAGTGTTTGTGAAGGGCAGGTTACACAGCTGGCGGGTTATATAGTGTTTGTGAATGGCAGGTTACACAGCTGGCCGGGTATACAGTGTTTGTGAACGGTAGGTTACACAGCTGGCCGGGTATACAGTGTTTGTGAATGGTAGGTTACACAGCTGGCCGAGTATACAGTGTTTGTGAAGGGCAGGTTACACAGCTGGCGGGTTATATAGTGTTTGTGAATGGCAGGTTACACAGCTGGCCGGGTATACAGTGTTTGTGAACGGTAGGTTACACATCTGGCCGGGTATACAGTGTTTGTGAACGGCAGGTTACACAGCTGGCCGGGTATATAGTGTTTGTGAATGGCAGGTTACACAGCTGGCCGGGTATACAGTGTTTGTGAACGGCAGGTGACACAGCTGGCCGGGTATTCAGTGTTTGTGAATGTCAGGTTACACAGCTGGCCGGGTATATAGTGTTTGTGAAGGGCAGGTTACACAGCTGGCCGGGTATATAGTGTTTGTGAGGGGCAGGTTACACAGCTGGCGGGTATACAGTGTTTGTGAATGGCAGGTTACACAGCTGGCCGGGTATTCAGTGTTTGTGAATGGCAGGTTACACAGGTGGCCGGGTATATAGTGTTTGTGAAGGGCAGGTTACACAGCTGGCCGGGTATATAGTGTTTGTGAGGGGCAGGTTACACAGCTGGCGGGTATACAGTGTTTGTGAATGGCAGGTTACACAGCTGGCGGGTATTCAGTGTTTGTGAATGGCAGGTTACACAGCTGGCGGGTATACAGTGTTTGTGAATGGCAGGTTACACAGCTGGCCGGGTATACAGTGTTTGTGAATGGCAGGTTACACAGCTGGCCGAGTATACAGTGTTTGTGAAGGGCAGGTTACACAGCTGGCGGGTTATATAGTGTTTGTGAATGGCAGGTTACACAGCTGGCCGGGTATACAGTGTTTGTGAACGGTAGGTTACACAGCTGGCCGGGTATACAGTGTTTGTGAATGGCAGGTTACACAGCTGGCCGGGTATACAGTGTTTGTGAACGGCAGGTTACACAGCTGGCCGGGTATATAGTGTTTGTGAATGGCAGGTTACACAGCTGGCCGGGTATACAGTGTTTGTGAACGGCAGGTTACACAGCTGGCCGGGTATTCAGTGTTTGTGAATGGCAGGTTACACAGGTGGCCGGGTATATAGTGTTTGTGAAGGGCAGGTTACACAGCTGCCTGGGTATATAGTGTTTGTGAGGGGCAGGTTACACAGCTGGCGGGTATACAGTGTTTGTGAATGGCAGGTTACACAGCTGGCGGGTATACAGTGTTTGTGAATGGCAGGTTACACAGCTGGCGGGTATACAGTGTTTGTGAATGGCAGGTTACACAGCTGGCGGGTATTCAGTGTTTGTGAATGGCAGGTTACACAGCTGGCGGGTATACAGTGTTTGTGAATGGCAGGTTACACAGCTGGCCGGGTATACAGTGTTTGTGAATGGCAGGTTACACAGCTGGCCGAGTATACAGTGTTTGTGAAGGGCAGGTTACACAGCTGGCGGGTTATATAGTGTTTGTGAATGGCAGGTTACACAGCTGGCCGGGTATACAGTGTTTGTGAACGGTAGGTTACACAGCTGGCCGGGTATTCAGTGTTTGTGAACGGCAGGTTACACAGCTGGCCGGGTATGTAGTGTTTGTGAATGGCAGGTTACACAGCTGGCCGGGTATACAGTGTTTGTGAATGGCAGGTTACACAGCTGGCGGGTTATATAGTGTTTGTGAATGGCAGGTTACACAGCTGGCCGGGTATACAGTGTTTGTGAACGGCAGGTTACACAGCTGGCCGGGTATATAGTGTTTGTGAATGGCAGGTTACACAGCTGGCGGGTATACAGTGTTTGTGAATGGCAGGTTACACAGCTGGCGGGTATACAGTGTTTGTGAATGGCAGGTTACACAGCTGGCCGGGTATACAGTGTTTGTGAATGGCAGGTTACACAGCTGGCGGGTATTCAGTGTTTGTGAATGGCAGGTTACACAGCTGGCGGGTATTCAGTGTTTGTGAATGGCAGGTTACACAGCTGGCGGGTATACAGTGTTTGTGAATGGCAGGTTACACAGCTGGCCGGGTATACAGTGTTTGTGAATGGCAGGTTACACAGCTGGCCGGGTATTCAGTGTTTGTGAGGGGCAGATTACACAGCTGGCGGGTATACAGTGTTTGTGAATGGCAGGTTACACAGCTGGCGGGTATACAGTGTTTGTGAATGGCAGGTTACACAGCTGGCGGGTATACAGTGTTTGTGAATGGCAGGTTACACAGCTGGCCGGGTATACAGTGTTTGTGAATGGCAGGTTACACAGCTGGCCGGGTATACAGTGTTTGTGAATGGCAGGTTACACAGCTGGCGGGTTATATAGTGTTTGTGAATGGCAGGTTACACAGCTGGCCGGGTATAGCGTGTTTGTGAACGGCAGGTTACACAGCTGGCCGAGTATACAGTGTTTGTGAAGGGCAGGTTACACAGCTGGCGGGTTATATAGTGTTTGTGAATGGCAGGTTACACAGCTGGCCGGGTATACAGTGTTTGTGAACGGTAGGTTACACAGCTGGCCGGGTATATAGTGTTTGTGAATGGCAGGTTACACAGCTGGCCGAGTATACAGTGTTTGTGAAGGGCAGGTTACACAGCTGGCGGGTTATATAGTGTTTGTGAATGGCAGGTTACACAGCTGGCCGGGTATACAGTGTTTGTGAACGGTAGGTTACACAGCTGGCCGGGTATACAGTGTTTGTGAATGGTAGGTTACACAGCTGGCCGAGTATACAGTGTTTGTGAAGGGCAGGTTACACAGCTGGCGGGTTATATAGTGTTTGTGAATGGCAGGTTACACAGCTGGCCGGGTATACAGTGTTTGTGAACGGTAGGTTACACATCTGGCCGGGTATACAGTGTTTGTGAACGGCAGGTTACACAGCTGGCCGGGTATATAGTGTTTGTGAATGGCAGGTTACACAGCTGGCCGGGTATACAGTGTTTGTGAACGGCAGGTGACACAGCTGGCCGGGTATTCAGTGTTTGTGAATGTCAGGTTACACAGCTGGCCGGGTATATAGTGTTTGTGAAGGGCAGGTTACACAGCTGGCCGGGTATATAGTGTTTGTGAGGGGCAGGTTACACAGCTGGCGGGTATACAGTGTTTGTGAATGGCAGGTTACACAGCTGGCCGGGTATTCAGTGTTTGTGAATGGCAGGTTACACAGCTGGCCGGGTATATAGTGTTTGTGAAGGGCAGGTTACACAGCTGGCCGGGTATATAGTGTTTGTGAGGGGCAGGTTACACAGCTGGCGGGTATACAGTGTTTGTGAATGGCAGGTTACACAGCTGGCGGGTATTCAGTGTTTGTGAATGGCAGGTTACACAGCTGGCGGGTATACAGTGTTTGTGAATGGCAGGTTACACAGCTGGCCGGGTATACAGTGTTTGTGAATGGCAGGTTACACAGCTGGCCGAGTATACAGTGTTTGTGAAGGGCAGGTTACACAGCTGGCGGGTTATATAGTGTTTGTGAATGGCAGGTTACACAGCTGGCCGGGTATACAGTGTTTGTGAACGGTAGGTTACACAGCTGGCCGGGTATACAGTGTTTGTGAATGGCAGGTTACACAGCTGGCCGGGTATACAGTGTTTGTGAACGGCAGGTTACACAGCTGGCCGGGTATATAGTGTTTGTGAATGGCAGGTTACACAGCTGGCCGGGTATACAGTGTTTGTGAACGGCAGGTTACACAGCTGGCCGGGTATTCAGTGTTTGTGAATGGCAGGTTACACAGGTGGCCGGGTATATAGTGTTTGTGAAGGGCAGGTTACACAGCTGCCTGGGTATATAGTGTTTGTGAGGGGCAGGTTACACAGCTGGCGGGTATACAGTGTTTGTGAATGGCAGGTTACACAGCTGGCGGGTATACAGTGTTTGTGAATGGCAGGTTACACAGCTGGCGGGTATACAGTGTTTGTGAATGGCAGGTTACACAGCTGGCGGGTATTCAGTGTTTGTGAATGGCAGGTTACACAGCTGGCGGGTATACAGTGTTTGTGAATGGCAGGTTACACAGCTGGCCGGGTATACAGTGTTTGTGAATGGCAGGTTACACAGCTGTCCGAGTATACAGTGTTTGTGAAGGGCAGGTTACACAGCTGGCGGGTTATATAGTGTTTGTGAATGGCAGGTTACACAGCTGGCCGGGTATACAGTGTTTGTGAACGGTAGGTTACACAGCTGGCCGGGTATTCAGTGTTTGTGAACGGCAGGTTACACAGCTGGCCGGGTATATAGTGTTTGTGAATGGCAGGTTACACAGCTGGCCGGGTATACAGTGTTTGTGAACGGCAGGTTACACAGCTGGCCGGGTATATAGTGTTTGTGAATGGCAGGTTACACAGCTGGCGGGTATACAGTGTTTGTGAATGGCAGGTTACACAGCTGGCGGGTATACAGTGTTTGTGAATGGCAGGTTACACAGCTGGCCGGGTATACAGTGTTTGTGAATGGCAGGTTACACAGCTGGCGGGTATTCAGTGTTTGTGAATGGCAGGTTACACAGCTGGCGGGTATACAGTGTTTGTGAATGGCAGGTTACACAGCTGGCGGGTATACAGTGTTTGTGAATGGCAGGTTACACAGCTGGCCGGGTATACAGTGTTTGTGAATGGCAGGTTACACAGCTGGCCGAGTATACAGTGTTTGTGAAGGGCAGGTTACACAGCTGGCGGGTTATATAGTGTTTGTGAATGGCAGGTTACACAGCTGGCCGGGTATACAGTGTTTGTGAACGGTAGGTTACACAGCTGGCCGGGTATACAGTGTTTGTGAACGGCAGGTTACACAGCTGGCCGGGTATATAGTGTTTGTGAACGGTAGGTTACACAGCTGGCCGGGTATACAGTGTTTGTGAATGGCAGGTTACACAGCTGGCGGGTATACAGTTTTTGTGAATGGCAGGTTACACAGCTGGCCGGGTATACAGTGTTTGTGAATGGCAGGTTACACAGCTGGCCGAGTATACAGTGTTTGTGAAGGGCAGGTTACACAGCTGGCGGGTTATATAGTGTTTGTGAATGGCAGGTTACACAGCTGGCCGGGTATACAGTGTTTGTGAACGGTAGGTTACACAGCTGGCCGGGTATACAGTGTTTGTGAACGGCAGGTTACACAGCTGGCCGGGTATATAATGTTTGTGAATGGCAGGTTACACAGCTGGCCGGGTATACAGTGTTTGTGAATGGCAGGTTACACAGCTGGCGGGTTATATAGTGTTTGTGAATGGCAGGTTACACAGCTGGCCGGGTATACAGTGTTTGTGAACGGCAGGTTACACAGCTGGCCGGGTATATAGTGTTTGTGAATGGCAGGTTACACAGCTGGCCGGGTATACAGTTTTTGTGAACGGCAGGTTACACAGCTGGCCGGGTATACAGTGTTTGTGAATGGCAGGTTACACAGCTGGCCGGGTATACAGTGTTTGTGAAGGGCAGGTTACACAGCTGGCCGGGTATACAGTGTTTGTGAAGGGCAGGTTACACAGCTGGCCGGGTATACAGTGTTTGTGAATGGCAGGTTACACAGCTAGCCGGGTATACAGTGTTTGTGAATGGCAGGTTACACAGCTGGCCGGGTATACAGTGTTTGTGAATGGCAGGTTACACAGCTGGCGGGTATTCAGTGTTTGTGAATGGCAGGTTACACAGCTGGCGGGTATACAGTGTTTGTGAATGGCAGGTTACACAGCTGGCGGGTATACAGTGTTTGTGAATGGCAGGTTACACAGCTGGCCGGGTATACAGTGTTTGTGAATGGCAGGTTACACAGCTGGCCGAGTATACAGTGTTTGTGAAGGGCAGGTTACACAGCTGGCGGGTTATATACTGTTTGTGAATGGCAGGTTACACAGCTGGCCGGGTATACAGTGTTTGTGAACGGTAGGTTACACAGCTGGCGGGGTATATAGTGTTTGTGAATGGCAGGTTACACAGCTGGCCGGGTATACAGTGTTTGTGAACGGTAGGTTACACAGCTGGCGGGGTATATAGTGTTTGTGAACGGTAGGTTACACAGCTGGCGGGGTATATAGTGTTTGTGAATGGCAGGTTACACAGCTGGCCGGGAATATAGTGTTTGTGAATGGCAGGTTACACAGCTGGCCGGGTATACAGTGTTTGTGAAGGGCAGGTTACACAGCTGGCCGGGTATATAGTGTTTGTGAATGGCAGGTTACACAGCTGGCCGGGTATACAGTGTTTGTGAATGGCAGGTTACACAGCTGGCGGGTTATATAGTGTTTGTGAATGGCATGTTACACAGCTGGCCGGGTATACAGTGTTTGTGAACGGCAGGTTACACAGCTGGCCGGGTATATAGTGTTTGTGAATGGCAGGTTACACAGCTGGCGGGTATACAGTGTTTGTGAATGGCAGGTTACACAGCTGGCCGGGTATACAGTGTTTGTGAATGGCAGGTTACACAGCTGGCCGAGTATACAGTGTTTGTGAAGGGCAGGTTACACAGCTGGCGGGTTATATAGTGTTTGTGAATGGCAGGTTACACAGCTGGTCGGGTATACAGTGTTTGTGAACGGTAGGTTACACAGCTGGCCGGGTATACAGTGTTTGTGAACGGCAGGTTACACAGCTGGCCGGGTATATAGTGTTTGTGAATGGCAGGTTACACAGCTGGCCGGGTATACAGTGTTTGTGAATGGCAGGTTACACAGCTGGCCGGGTATATAGTGTTTGTGAATGGCAGGTTACACAGCTGGCCGGGTATACAGTGTTTGTGAGCGGCAGGTTACACAGCTGGCCGGGTATATAGTGTTTGTGAACGGCAGGTTACACAGCTGGCCGGGTATATAGTGTTTGTGAGCGGCAGGTTACACAGCTGGCGGGTTATATAGTGTTTGTGAATGGCAGGTTACACAGCTGGCCGGGTATACAGTGTTTGTGAATGGCAGGTTACACAGCTGGCCGGGTATACAGTGTTTGTGAAGGGCAGGTTACACAGCTGGCCGGGTATACAGTGTTTGTGAAGGGCAGGTTACACAGCTGGCGGGTATACAGTGTTTGTGAACGGCAGGTTACACAGCTGGCCGGGTATACAGTGTTTGTGAATGGAGGTTACACAGCTGGCCGGGTATACAGTGTTTGTGAATGGCAGGTTACACAGCTGGCCGGGTATACAGTGTTTGTGAAGGGCAGGTTACACAGCTGGCCAGGTATACAGTGTTTGTGAAGGGCAGGTTACACAGCTGGCCGGGTATACAGTGTTTGTGAATGGCAGGTTACACAGCTGGCCGGGTATACCGTGTTTGTGAGCGGCAGGTTACACAGCTGGCCAGGTATACAGTGTCTGTGAACGGCAGGTTACACAGCTGGCCGGGTATACAGTGTTTGTGAACGGCAGGTTACACAGCTGGCCAGGTATACAGTGTCTGAACGGCAGGTTACACAGCTGGCCGGGTATACAGTGTTTGTGAACGGCAGGTTACACAGCTGGTCGGGTATATAGTGTTTGTGAATGGTAGGTTACACAGCTGGCCGGGTATACAGTGTTTGTGAATGGTAGGTTACACAGTTGGCCGGGTATACAGTGTTTGTGAATGGCAGGTTACACAGCTGGCCGGGTATACAGTGTTTGTGAACGGCAGGTTACACAGCTGGCCGGGTATATAGTGTTTGTGAGCGGCAGGTTACACAGCTGGCCGGGTATACAGAGTTTGTGAATGGCAGGTTACACAGCTGGCCGGGTATATAGTGTTTGTGAATGGCAGGTTACACAGCTGGCCGGGTATACAGTGTTTGTGAAGGGCAGGTTAAACAGCTGGCCGGGTATATAGTGTTTGTGAATGGCAGGTTACACAGCTGGCCGGGTATACAGTGTTTGTGAAGGGCAGGTTACACAGCTGGCCGGGTATACAGTGTTTGTAAAGGGCAGGTTACACAGCTGGCCGGGTATATAGTGTTTGTGAGCGGCAGGTTACACAGCTGGCCGGGTATACAGTGTTTGTGAAGGGCAGGTTACACAGTTGGCGGGTATACAGTGTTTGTGAATGGCAGGTTACACAGCTGGCGGGTTATATAGTGTTTGTGAATGGCAGGTTACACAGCTGGCCGGGTATACAGTGTTTGTGAAGGGCAGGTTACACAGCTGGCCGGGTATGCAGTGTTTGTGAATGGCAGGTTACACAGCTGGCGGGTATACAGTGTTTGTGAATGGCAGGTTACACAGCTGGCCGGGTATACAGTGTTTGTGAACGGCAGGTTACACAGCTGGCCGGGTATGCAGTGTTTGTGAATGGCAGGTTACACAGCTGGCCGGGTATACAGTGTTTGTGAACGGCAGGTTACACAGCTGGCCGGGTATACAGTGTTTGTGAACGGCAGGTTACACAGCTGGCCGGGTATACAGTGTTTGTGAAGGGCAGGTTACACAGCTGGCCGGGTATATAGTGTTTGTGAGGGGCAGGTTACACAGCTGGCGGGTATACAGTGTTTGTGAATGGCAGGTTACACAGCTGGCGGGTATACAGTGTTTGTGAATGGCAGGTTACACAGCTGGCGGGTATACAGTGTTTGTGAATGGCAGGTTACACAGCTGGCCGGGTATACAGTGTTTGTGAATGGCAGGTTACACAGCTGGCGGGTATACAGTGTTTGTGAATGGCAGGTTACACAGCTGGCCGGGTATATAGTGTTTGTGAGGGGCAGGTTACACAGCTGGCGGGTATACAGTGTTTGTGAATGGCAGGTTACACAGCTGGCCGGGTATTCAGTGTTTGTGAATGGCAGGTTACACAGGTGGCCGGGTATATAGTGTTTGTGAAGGGCAGGTTACACAGCTGGCCGGGTATATAGTGTTTGTGAGGGGCAGGTTACACAGCTGGCGGGTATACAGTGTTTGTGAATGGCAGGTTACACAGCTGGCGGGTATACAGTGTTTGTGAATGGCAGGTTACACAGCTGGCAGGTATTCAGTGTTTGTGAATGGCAGGTTACACAGCTGGCGGGTATACAGTGTTTGTGAATGGCAGGTTACACAGCTGGCCGGGTATACAGTGTTTGTGAATGGCAGGTTACACAGCTGGCCGAGTATACAGTATTTGTGAAGGGCAGGTTACACAGCTGGCGGGTTATATAGTGTTTGTGAATGGCAGGTTACACAGCTGGCCGGGTATACAGTGTTTGTGAACGGTAGGTTACACAGCTGGCCGGGTATACAGTGTTTGTGAATGGCAGGTTACACAGCTGGCCGGGTATACAGTGTTTGTGAACGGCAGGTTACACAGCTGGCCGGGTATATAGTGTTTGTGAATGGCAGGTTACACAGCTGGCCGGGTATACAGTGTTTGTGAACGGCAGGTTACACAGCTGGCCGGGTATTCAGTGTTTGTGAATGGCAGGTTACACAGCTGGCCGGGTATATAGTGTTTGTGAAGGGCAGGTTACACAGCTGGCCGGGTATATAGTGTTTGTGAGGGGCAGGTTACACAGCTGGCGGGTATACAGTGTTTGTGAATGGCAGGTTACACAGCTGGCGGGTATACAGTGTTTGTGAATGGCAGGTTACACAGCTGGCGGGTATACAGTGTTTGTGAATGGCAGGTTACACAGCTGGCGGGTATTCAGTGTTTGTGAATGGCAGGTTACACAGCTGGCGGGTATACAGTGTTTGTGAATGGCAGGTTACACAGCTGGCCGGGTATACAGTGTTTGTGAATGGCAGGTTACACAGCTGGCCGAGTATACAGTGTTTGTGAAGGGCAGGTTACACAGCTGGCGTGTTATATAGTGTTTGTGAATGGCAGGTTACACAGCTGGCCGGGTATACAGTGTTTGTGAACGGTAGGTTACACAGCTGGCCGGGTATACAGTGTTTGTGAACGGCAGGTTACACAGCTGGCCGGGTATATAGTGTTTGTGAATGGCAGGTTACACAGCTGGCCGGGTATACAGTGTTTGTGAATGGCAGGTTACACAGCTGGCGGGTTATATAGTGTTTGTGAATGGCAGGTTACACAGCTGGCCGGGTATACGGTGTTTGTGAACGGCAGGTTACACAGCTGGCCGGGTATATAGTGTTTGTGAATGGCAGGTTACACAGCTGGCCGGGTATACAGTGTTTGTGAACGGCAGGTTACACAGCTGGCCGGGTATACAGTGTTTGTGAATGGCAGGTTACACAGCTGGCGGGTATTCAGTGTTTGTGAATGGCAGGTTACACAGCTGGCGGTTATACAGTGTTTGTGAATGGCAGGTTACACAGCTGGCGGGTATACAGTGTTTGTGAATGGCAGGTTACACAGCTGGCCAGGTATACAGTGTTTGTGAATGGCAGGTTACACAGCTGGCGGGTATTCAGTGTTTGTGAATGGCAGGTTACACAGCTGGCGGGTATACAGTGTTTGTGAATGGCAGGTTACACAGCTGGCGGGTATACAGTGTTTGTGAATGGCAGGTTACACAGCTGGCCGAGTATACAGTGTTTGTGAAGGGCAGGTTACACAGCTGGCGGGTATTCAGTGTTTGTGAATGGCAGGTTACACAGCTGGCGGGTATACAGTGTTTGTGAATGGCAGGTTACACAGCTGGCGGGTATACAGTGTTTGTGAACGGTAGGTTACACAGCTGGCCGGGTATACAGTGTTTGTGAACGGCAGGTTACACAGCTGGCGGGTTATATAGTGTTTGTGAATGGCAGGTTACACAGCTGGCCGGGTATACAGTGTTTGTGAACGGCAGGTTACACAGCTGGCCGGGTATATAGTGTTTGTGAATGGCAGGTTACACAGCTGGCCGGGTATACAGTGTTTGTGAACGGCAGGTTACACAGCTGGCCGGGTATACAGTGTTTGTGAATGGCAGGTTACACAGCTGGCGGGTATTCAGTGTTTGTGAATGGCAGGTTACACAGCTGGCGGGTATACAGTGTTTGTGAATGGCAGGTTACACAGCTGGCCGAGTATACAGTGTTTGTGAAGGGCAGGTTACACAGCTGGCGGGTTATATAGTGTT
The DNA here is from genome assembly GCF_048569485.1 of Anomaloglossus baeobatrachus. NCBI lineage: Eukaryota > Metazoa > Chordata > Amphibia > Anura > Aromobatidae > Anomaloglossus > Anomaloglossus baeobatrachus. Next base: position 339,663,395 of record NC_134356.1, read on the forward strand.
TGTGAATGGCAGGTTACACAGCTGGCCGGGTATACAGTGTTTGTGAACAGTAGGTTACACAGCTGGCCGGGTATACAGTGTTTGTGAACGGCAGGTTACACAGCTGGCCGGGTATATAGTGTTTGTGAACGGTAGGTTACACAGCTGGCCGGGTATACAGTGTTTGTGAATGGCAGGTTACACAGCTGGCGGGTATACAGTGTTTGTGAATGGCAGGTTACACAGCTGGCCGGGTATACAGTGTTTGTGAATGGCAGGTTACACAGCTGGCCGAGTATACAGTGTTTGTGAAGGGCAGGTTACACAGCTGGCGGGTTATATAGTGTTTGTGAATGGCAGGTTACACAGCTGGCCGGGTATACAGTGTTTGTGAACGGTAGGTTACACAGCTGGCCGGGTATACAGTGTTTGTGAACGGCAGGTTACACAGCTGGCCGGGTATATAGTGTTTGTGAATGGCAGGTTACACAGCTCGCCGGGTATACAGTGTTTGTGAATGGCAGGTTACACAGCTGGCGGGTTATATAGTGTTTGTGAATGGCAGGTTACACAGCTGGCCGGGTATACAGTGTTTGTGAACGGCAGGTTACACAGCTGGCCGGGTATATAGTGTTTGTGAATGGCAGGTTACACAGCTGGCCGGGTATACAGTGTTTGTGAACGGCAGGTTACACAGCTGGCCGGGTATACAGTGTTTGTGAATGGCAGGTTACACAGCTGGCCGGGTATACAGTGTTTGTGAAGGGCAGTTTACACAGCTGGCCGGGTATACAGTGTTTGTGAAGGGCAGGTTACACAGCTGGCCGGGTATACAGTGTTTGTGAATGGCAGGTTACACAGCTAGCCGGGTATACAGTGTTTGTGAATGGCAGGTTACACAGCTGGCCGGGTATACAGTGTTTGTGAATGGCAGGTTACACAGCTGGCGGGTATTCAGTGTTTGTGAATGGCAGGTTACACAGCTGGCGGGTATACAGTGTTTGTGAATGGCAGGTTACACAGCTGGCGGGTATACAGTGTTTGTGAATGGCAGGTTACACAGCTGGCCGGGTATACAGTGTTTGTGAATGGCAGGTTACACAGCTGGCCGGGTATACAGTGTTTGTGAAGGGCAGGTTACACAGCTGGCGGGTTATATAGTGTTTGTGAATGGCAGGTTACACAGCTGGCCGGGTATACAGTGTTTGTGAACGGTAGGTTACACAGCTGGCGGGGTATATAGTGTTTGTGAACGGTAGGTTACACAGCTGGCGGGGTATATAGTGTTTGTGAATGGCAGGTTACACAGCTGGCCGGGTATATAGTGTTTGTGAATGGCAGGTTACACAGCTGGCCGGGTATACAGTGTTTGTGAACGGCAGGTTACACAGCTGGCCGGGTATATAGTGTTTGTGAATGGCAGGTTACACAGCTGGCCGGGTATACAGTGTTTGTGAATGGCAGGTTTCACAGCTGGCGGGTTATATAGTGTTTGTGAATGGCATGTTACACAGCTGGCCAGGTATACAGTGTTTGTGAACGGCAGGTTACACAGCTGGCCGGGTATATAGTGTTTGTGAATGGCAGGTTACACAGCTGGCCGGGTATACAGTGTTTGTGAACGGCAGGTTACACAGCTGGCGGGTATTCAGTGTTTGTGAATGGCAGGTTACACAGCTGGCGGGTATTCAGTGTTTGTGAATGGCAGGTTACACAGCTGGCGGGTATACAGTGTTTGTGAATGGCAGGTTACACAGCTGGCGGGTATACAGTGTTTGTGAATGGCAGGTTACACAGCTGGCCGGGTATACAGTGTTTGTGAATGGCAGGTTACACAGCTGGCCGAGTATACAGTGTTTGTGAAGGGCAGGTTACACAGCTGGCGGGTTATATAGTGTTTGTGAATGGCAGGTTACACAGCTGGCCGGGTATACAGTGTTTGTGAACGGTAGGTTACACAGCTGGCCGGGTATACAGTGTTTGTGAACGGCAGGTTACACAGCTGGCCGGGTATATAGTGTTTGTGAATGGCAGGTTACACAGCTGGCCGGGTATACAGTGTTTGTGAATGGCAGGTTACACAGCTGGCCGGGTATACAGTGTTTGTGAGCGGCAGGTTACACAGCTGGCCGGGTATATAGTGTTTGTGAACGGCAGGTTACACAGCTGGCCGGGTATATAGTGTTTGTGAGCGGCAGGTTACACAGCTGGCGGGTTATATAGTGTTTGTGAATGGCAGGTTACACAGCTGGCCGGGTATACAGTGTTTGTGAATGGCAGGTTACACAGCTGGCCGGGTATACAGTGTTTGTGAAGGGCAGGTTACACAGCTGGCCGGGTATACAGTGTTTGTGAAGGGCAGGTTACACAGCTGGCGGGTATACAGTGTTTGTGAACGGCAGGTTACACAGCTGGCCGGGTATACAGTGTTTGTGAATGGAGGTTACACAGCTGGCCGGGTATACAGTGTTTGTAAATGGCAGGTTACACAGCTGGCCGGGTATACAGTGTTTGTGAAGGGCAGGTTACACAGCTGGCCAGGTATACAGTGTTTGTGAAGGGCAGGTTACACAGCTGGCCGGGTATACAGTGTTTGTGAATGGCAGGTTACACAGCTGGCCGGGTATACCGTGTTTGTGAGCGGCAGGTTACACAGCTGGCCAGGTATACAGTGTCTGTGAACGGCAGGTTACACAGCTGGCCGGGTATACAGTGTTTGTGAACGGCAGGTTACACAGCTGGCCAGGTATACAGTGTCTGAACGGCAGGTTACACAGCTGGCCGGGTATACAGTGTTTGTGAACGGCAGGTTACACAGCTGGCCGGGTATACAGTGTTTGTGAATGGCAGGTTACACAGCTGGTCGGGTATATAGTGTTTGTGAATGGTAGGTTACACAGCTGGCCGGGTATACAGTGTTTGTGAATGGTAGGTTACACAGTTGGCCGGGTATACAGTGTTTGTGAATGGCAGGTTACACAGCTGGCCGGGTATACAGTGTTTGTGAACGGCAGGTTACACAGCTGGCCGGGTATATAGTGTTTGTGAGCGGCAGGTTACACAGCTGGCCGGGTATACAAAGTTTGTGAATGGCAGGTTACACAGCTGGCCGGGTATATAGTGTTTGTGAATGGCAGGTTACACAGCTGGCCGGGTATACAGTGTTTGTGAAGGGCAGGTTAAACAGCTGGCCGGGTATATAGTGTTTGTGAATGGCAGGTTACACAGCTGGCCGGGTATACAGTGTTTGTGAAGGGCAGGTTAAACAGCTGGCCGGGTATATAGTGTTTGTGAATGGCAGGTTACACAGCTGGCCGGGTATACAGTGTTTGTGAAGGGCAGGTTACACAGCTGGCCGGGTATACAGTGTTTGTAAAGGGCAGGTTACACAGCTGGCCGGGTATATAGTGTTTGTGAGCGGCAGGTTACACAGCTGGCCGGGTATACAGTGTTTGTGAAGGGCAGGTTACACAGCTGGCGGGTATACAGTGTTTGTGAATGGCAGGTTACACAGCTGGCGGGTTATATAGTGTTTGTGAATGGCAGGTTACACAGCTGGCCGGGTATACAGTGTTTGTGAAGGGCAGGTTACACAGCTGGCCGGGTATGCAGTGTTTGTGAATGGCAGGTTACACAGCTGGCGGGTATACAGTGTTTGTGAATGGCAGGTTACACAGCTGGCCGGGTATACAGTGTTTGTGAACGGCAGGTTACACAGCTGGCCGGGTATGCAGTGTTTGTGAATGGCAGGTTACACAGCTGGCCGGGTATACAGTGTTTGTGAACGGCAGGTTACACAGCTGGCCGGGTATACAGTGTTTGTGAACGGCAGGTTACACAGCTGGACGGGTATACAGTGTTTGTGAAGGGCAGGTTACACAGCTGGCCGGGTATACAGTGTTTGTGAAGGGCAGGTTACACAGCTGGCCGGGTATACAGTGTTTGTAAAGGGCAGGTTACACAGCTGGCCGGGTATTCAGTGTTTGTGAATGGCAGGTTACACAGCTGGCCGGGTATACAGTGTTTGTGAAGGGCAGGTTACACAGCTGGCGGGTTATATAGTGTTTGTGAATGGCAGGTTACACAGCTGGCCGGGTATACAGTGTTTGTGAAGGGCAGGTTACACAGCTGGCCGGGTATGCAGTGTTTGTGAATGGCAGGTTACACAGCTGGCCGGGTATACAGTGTTTGTGAGCGGCAGGTTACACAGCTGGCCGGGTATACAGTGTTTGTGAAGGGCAGGTTACACAGCTGGCGGGTATACAGTGTTTGTGAATGGCAGGTTACACAGCTGGCGGGTTATATAGTGTTTGTGAATGGCAGGTTACACAGCTGGCCGGGTATACAGTGTTTGTGAAGGGCAGGTTACACAGCTGGCCGGGTATGCAGTGTTTGTGAATGGCAGGTTACACAGCTGGCCGGGTATACAGAGTTTGTGAATGGCAGGTTACACAGCTGGCGGGTATACAGTGTTTGTGAACGGCAGGTTACACAGCTGGCCGGGTATATAGTGTTTGTGAAGGGCAGGTTACACAGCTGGCCGGGTATACAGTGTTTGTGAACGGCAGGTTACACAGCTGGCCGGGTATACAGTGTTTGTGAACGGCAGGTTACACAGCTGGCCGGGTATACAGTGTTTGTGAGCGGCAGGTTACACAGCTGGCTGGGTATGCAGTGTTTGTGAATGGCAGGTTACACAGCTGGCCGGGTATACAGTGTTTGTGAACGGCAGGTTACACAGCTGGCCGGGTATACAGTGTTTGTGAACGGCAGGTTACACAGCTGGCCGGGTATACAGTGTTTGTAAAGGGCAGGTTACACAGCTGGCCGGGTATATAGTGTTTGTGAACGGCAGGTTACACAGCTGGCCGGGTATACAGTGTTTGTGAAGGGCAGGTTACACAGCTGGCCGGGTATACAGTGTTTGTGAAGGGCAGGTTACACAGCTGGCCGGGTATACAGTGTTTGTGAACGGCAGGTTACACAGCTGGCTGGGTATGCAGTGTTTGTGAATGGCAGGTTACACAGCTGGCCGGGTATACAGTGTTTGTGAAGGGCAGGTTACACAGCTGGCGGGTTATATAGTGTTTGTGAATGGCAGGTTACACAGCTGGCCGGGTATACAGTGTTTGTGAAGGGCAGGTTACACAGCTGGCCGGGTATACAGTGTTTGTGAAGGGCAGGTTAAACAGCTGGCCGGGTATATAGTGTTTGTGAATGGCAGGTTACACAGCTGGCCGGGTATACAGTGTTTGTGAAGGGCAGGTTAAACAGCTGGCCGGGTATATAGTGTTTGTGAATGGCAGGTTACACAGCTGGCCGGGTATACAGTGTTTGTGAAGGGCAGGTTACACAGCTGGCCGGGTATACAGTGTTTGTAAAGGGCAGGTTACACAGCTGGCCGGGTATATAGTGTTTGTGAGCGGCAGGTTACACAGCTGGCCGGGTATACAGTGTTTGTGAAGGGCAGGTTACACAGCTGGCGGGTATACAGTGTTTGTGAATGGCAGGTTACACAGCTGGCGGGTTATATAGTGTTTGTGAATGGCAGGTTACACAGCTGGCCGGGTATACAGTGTTTGTGAAGGGCAGGTTACACAGCTGGCCGGGTATGCAGTGTTTGTGAATGGCAGGTTACACAGCTGGCGGGTATACAGTGTTTGTGAATGGCAGGTTACACAGCTGGCCGGGTATACAGTGTTTGTGAACGGCAGGTTACACAGCTGGCCGGGTATGCAGTGTTTGTGAATGGCAGGTTACACAGCTGGCCGGGTATACAGTGTTTGTGAACGGCAGGTTACACAGCTGGCCGGGTATACAGTGTTTGTGAACGGCAGGTTACACAGCTGGACGGGTATACAGTGTTTGTGAAGGGCAGGTTACACAGCTGGCCGGGTATACAGTGTTTGTGAAGGGCAGGTTACACAGCTGGCCGGGTATACAGTGTTTGTAAAGGGCAGGTTACACAGCTGGCCGGGTATTCAGTGTTTGTGAATGGCAGGTTACACAGCTGGCCGGGTATACAGTGTTTGTGAAGGGCAGGTTACACAGCTGGCGGGTTATATAGTGTTTGTGAATGGCAGGTTACACAGCTGGCCGGGTATACAGTGTTTGTGAAGGGCAGGTTACACAGCTGGCCGGGTATGCAGTGTTTGTGAATGGCAGGTTACACAGCTGGCCGGGTATACAGTGTTTGTGAGCGGCAGGTTACACAGCTGGCCGGGTATACAGTGTTTGTGAAGGGCAGGTTACACAGCTGGCGGGTATACAGTGTTTGTGAATGGCAGGTTACACAGCTGGCGGGTTATATAGTGTTTGTGAATGGCAGGTTACACAGCTGGCCGGGTATACAGTGTTTGTGAAGGGCAGGTTACACAGCTGGCCGGGTATGCAGTGTTTGTGAATGGCAGGTTACACAGCTGGCCGGGTATACAGAGTTTGTGAATGGCAGGTTACACAGCTGGCGGGTATACAGTGTTTGTGAACGGCAGGTTACACAGCTGGCCGGGTATATAGTGTTTGTGAAGGGCAGGTTACACAGCTGGCCGGGTATACAGTGTTTGTGAACGGCAGGTTACACAGCTGGCCGGGTATACAGTGTTTGTGAACGGCAGGTTACACAGCTGGCCGGGTATACAGTGTTTGTAAAGGGCAGGTTACACAGCTGGCCGGGTATATAGTGTTTGTGAACGGCAGGTTACACAGCTGGCCGGGTATACAGTGTTTGTGAAGGGCAGGTTACACAGCTGGCCGGGTATACAGTGTTTGTGAACGGCAGGTTACACAGCTGGCCGGGTATACAGTGTTTGTGAGCGGCAGGTTACACAGCTGGCTGGGTATGCAGTGTTTGTGAATGGCAGGTTACACAGCTGGCCGGGTATACAGTGTTTGTGAACGGCAGGTTACACAGCTGGCCGGGTATACAGTGTTTGTGAACGGCAGGTTACACAGCTGGCCGGGTATACAGTGTTTGTAAAGGGCAGGTTACACAGCTGGCCGGGTATATAGTGTTTGTGAACGGCAGGTTACACAGCTGGCCGGGTATACAGTGTTTGTGAAGGGCAGGTTACACAGCTGGCCGGGTATACAGTGTTTGTGAAGGGCAGGTTACACAGCTGGCCGGGTATACAGTGTTTGTGAACGGCAGGTTACACAGCTGGCTGGGTATGCAGTGTTTGTGAATGGCAGGTTACACAGCTGGCCGGGTATACAGTGTTTGTGAAGGGCAGGTTACACAGCTGGCGGGTTATATAGTGTTTGTGAATGGCAGGTTACACAGCTGGCCGGGTATACAGTGTTTGTGAAGGGCAGGTTACACAGCTGGCCGGGTATGCAGTGTTTGTGAATGGCAGGTTACACAGCTGGCCGGGTATACAGTGTTTGTGAGCGGCAGGTTACACAGCTGGCCGGGTATACAGTGTTTGTGAAGGGCAGGTTACACAGCTGGCGGGTATACAGTGTTTGTGAATGGCAGGTTACACAGCTGGCGGGTTATATAGTGTTTGTGAATGGCAGGTTACACAGCTGGCCGGGTATACAGTGTTTGTGAAGGGCAGGTTACACAGCTGGCCGGGTATGCAGTGTTTGTGAATGGCAGGTTACACAGCTGGCCGGGTATACAGAGTTTGTGAATGGCAGGTTACACAGCTGGCGGGTATACAGTGTTTGTGAACGGCAGGTTACACAGCTGGCCGGGTATATAGTGTTTGTGAAGGGCAGGTTACACAGCTGGCCGGGTATACAGTGTTTGTGAACGGCAGGTTACACAGCTGGCCGGGTATACAGTGTTTGTGAACGGCAGGTTACACAGCTGGCCGGGTATACAGTGTTTGTAAAGGGCAGGTTACACAGCTGGCCGGGTATATAGTGTTTGTGAACGGCAGGTTACACAGCTGGCCGGGTATACAGTGTTTGTGAAGGGCAGGTTACACAGCTGGCCGGGTATACAGTGTTTGTGAACGGCAGGTTACACAGCTGGCCGGGTATACAGTGTTTGTGAGCGGCAGGTTACACAGCTGGCTGGGTATGCAGTGTTTGTGAATGGCAGGTTACACAGCTGGCCGGGTATACAGTGTTTGTGAACGGCAGGTTACACAGCTGGCCGGGTATACAGTGTTTGTGAAGGGCAGGTTACACAGCTGGCCGGGTATACAGTGTTTGTGAATGGCAGGTTACACAGCTGGCCGGGTATACAGTGTTTGTGAAGGGCAGGTTACACAGCTGGCCGGGTATACAGTGTTTGTGAACGGCAGGTTACACAGCTGGCCGGGTATACAGTGTTTGTGAATGGCAGGTTACACAGCTGGCCGGGTATACAGTGTTTGTGAAGGGCAGGTTACACAGCTGGCCGGGTATACAGTGTTTGTGAACGGCAGGTTACACAGCTGGCCGGGTATACAGTGTTTGTGAATGGCAGGTTACACAGCTGGCCGGGTATGCAGTGTTTGTGAAGGGCAGGTTACACAGCTGGCCGGGTATACAGTGTTTGTGAAGGGCAGGTTACACAGCTGGCCGGGTATATAGTGTTTGTAAAGGGCAGGTTACACAGCTGGCCGGGTATATAGTGTTTGTGAACGGCAGGTTACACAGCTGGCCGGGTATACAGTGTTTGTGAAGGGCAGGTTACACAGCTGGCCGGGTATACAGTGTTTGTGAACGGCAGGTTACACAGCTGGCTGGGTATGCAGTGTTTGTGAATGGCAGGTTACACAGCTGGCCGGGTATACAGTGTTTGTGAAGGGCAGGTTACACAGCTGGCCGGGTATACAGTGTTTGTGAAGGGCAGGTTACACAGCTGGCCGGGTATGCAGTGTTTGTGAATGGCAGGTTACACAGCTGGCCGGGTATACAGTGTTTGTGAACGGCAGGTTACACAGCTGGCTGGTTATACAGTGTTTGTGAACGGCGCTACCTTATGTTATCCCTTGAACAGCAGGCTACACAGCTGGCTGGCTATACTGTCAGTATTCATTGGTATAGGCAGCTTGCCTGCTGGATTCATCTCTCCCCTTTTAGACCCAGCAGGAGCTCCACTTCCACCCAGCTGCTGGTTATCAGCATTCTCGGTGCTTAAAGGGGTTATCCTGATTATTTTGACCTTTTTCTTGTTATTACACTATTGGGCTACATTGAGGCAGGTACGTAGATAGTAACTACCTAACTGCCCTGCTGTCAGCCCCTTCTCCCCCGCCTCAGAGTGGTCATGTGACGGCTCCTGCCGTGATTTTGCTGCTTCCTGTGATGATACGTCAACAGGGGCTGGAGCTTATGCTGCCTTGTAGACTGGCATCACAGGAGACATTATGTAGCTGCCCTGTTGGGGACAGGGATGGGCACATTACTATAGTATGGGGACAGGGATGGGCACATTACTATAGTATGGGGACAGGGATGGGCACATTACTATAGTATGGGGACAGGGATGGGCACATTACTATAGTATGGGGACAGGGATGAGCACATTACTATAGTATGAGGACAGGAATGAGCACATTACTATAGTACGGGGACAATGTGACCAAGGATGGTTGACCTTAGGGAGATCAACATCCACCACTGCGGAGACACCATCACGTGTTTCTCAACGCAGTGATTCTAGAGCAATGCCCCCTGGGAAATATTCAAAGCAAGAAGGCCTGCGGAGACACCATCACATGTTTCTCAACGCTGGCAGGAAACTAGCCAGGTCTTTCACCGGGAAGGAACAACCACGGGAAGGGCAGTCTCCAGTCAAGGAGACCACCTATGCCAAACATGGTATCCATCCACAGACAGCCGTTTCGGGGTATTTGCCCCTCATCAGTGTGGAGTAGGAATCTGGCTAGTGGGACATTGCCTAGTAAAAGACTATGTGAGCAAGGATGGTTGACCTTAGGGAGATCAACATCCACCACTGCGGAGACACCATCACGTGTTTCTCAACGCAGTGATTCTAGAGCAATGCCCCCTGGGAAATATTCAAAGCAAGAAGGCCTGCGGAGACACCATCACATGTTTCTCAACGCTTGCTTTGAATATTTCCCAGGGGGCATTGCTCTAGAATCACTGCGTTGAGAAACACGTGATGGTGTCTCCGCAGTGGTGGATGTTGATCTCCCTAAGGTCAACCATCCTTGCTCACATAGTCTTTTACTAGGCAATGTCCCACTAGCCAGATTCCTACTCCACACTGATGAGGGGCAAATACCCCGAAACGGCTGTCTGTGGATGGATACCATGTTTGGCATAGGTGGTCTCCTTGACTGGAGACTGCCCTTCCCGTGGTTGTTCCTTCCCGGTGAAAGACCTGGCTAGTTTCCTGCCAGCGTTGAGAAACATGTGATGGTGTCTCCGCAGGCCTTCTTGCTTTGAATATAGTACGGGGACAGGGATGGGCATATTACATTACTATAGTATGGGGACAGGGATGAGCACATTACTATAGTATGAGGACAGGAATGAGCACATTACTATAGTACGGGGACAGGGATGGGCATATTACATTACTATAGTATGGGGACAGGGATGGGCACATTACTATAGTATGGGGAAAGGGATGAGCACATTACTATAGTACGGGGACAGGGTTGGGCACATTACTATAGTATGGGGACAGGGATAGGGACATTACTACATTATATGTGCGGTGGATGTGAGGTGATTGTGCTGTCAGAGATGAGAGAAGCAGGATCACTGCTCTGTACTACCAATGATTGGATATACAGAGCTGTGATATCTCATCTGTGCAACACAATCAGTTCACATCCACCTCACATATAATGTAGTAATGTGCCCATCTTTGCTGGAGAGATGAGAGGTCAGTGCTGGGCAGAACACTGACAGCCAATGAGTGGGCAGAGGGCAGGTCTGGACAGTCAGGCCGGGCGGTGCCAGCTCTGACTGTGAGGTTTGGCATAGGAAGATGTCAGATTTGGTTGAGCTGCATGTAAATAAAGTGTCTGCAGAGAATAAAGGGATAATTCAAGACGAACAAAAGGTTGGAAAACAAAAAAAAAAATAATGTAGGGGTGTTTTATATGACAATACAGCAAAGATTAGCTTAAAAATATGTTTGGAGTTTATGTATGACAACTCCTTTAAATACGCCTTTCTTCCTTGGACTGGTGCCTGTAATATTTTCAGTTCATTCAAGCCTTAGTTGTAAGCCGGTGGCTTGTACTCCTCTGTGGTATCGTTGCTGAAAACTTTGCTGAACTTCTACCTGTGTCATCTGTAGATAAGTAGTTTATACATTTCCCCCCTGTGTGTCACCCTTGTGTCTTCTATAGTGTTTAGTGGGGTTGACGAAGAGCTCATCTCATCCGTTCCCTATTTAGGACCCAGCACTAGGGATACTTAGGGTCAGGTATTCGGCTCGGCGCATAGGTGCGAAACCTATCTAGGGTGGTGAGGGACCAGCAGTAGGTTTGGTCAGGGGTCACCATCTTCCCTTTCACGGTTCGCTTGGTACTTCCCCGTACCTAGTGTGACACTACGTCATTGATTAAAACTGTCACTGTGTGGAAAAACACACAGTGACTGCTCCGTGCTGACACCATCACTGACAGCTGACTGGCAGAGATGCCCATTTCAGTGGTCCCCGCTCTCTGATCGCTGTAATAAGTCAGCCAGCCTTACTGACCGATCACAGCTTGATAATGTGGGTGGTACTGAAATGTTAGCACTTTTCGCATGATCACTACAGGAGCTCGGCTTAGCTGAGTTCCTGCGGTAATAACCAGAGACAACGTGCACACCGCCCCTGGGTGATTAACAATTTAGATGTCACGATCGATCGCAGCATTTAGAAGGTTGTTAGACTGAGGGGACTCTCTTTTGCACCCACGTGACGAAAACAATGACCTCCTGGTGTGCCAGGTATTGTGGCCTGATAGACCCAGCCATATGCAATGTATGAGATGAGTTATCAGAATAATAAAAGTTAAGTAAAAATTGAACAAAAAATGAAAAAAAATTCACAAAATAAAGAAATTATATTACAAAACTAAATAAAGTACATATATTTAGTATTGCTGCATCCAGAACGTCACAATCTATAAAACTGTTACACCAGTTTATGCTATGTGCGCACGTTGCATTTTTTGCCGCGTTAATGCTGCATTTTGAACTGCAGCGTTTCAGTGCCAAATTGCATGCGTTCTGCTTCCCCAGCAAAGTCTGTGAGAAGTCCGAAAATTCAAGCACACTCTGCGTTGTAGCTGCGTTCTCCACCCATTGAAATCAATGATGTGGGTCAAAACGCAACCAAAATCCACTTGGACTGCATTTTTGTTGCGTTCCGCATGCTTTTTTGACAAGCAAAACGCAGGTCTTCAGGCTCTCTCTGCCGATGTCAGTCAATCTCTGTCTGTGGATGTCGGTCAATCTCCCTCTGTCTGTCGGTCGGTCTCTTTCTCTGTCATTTGGTTGTTCTGTCTGTCTCTCTCTCTGTTCATCGGTCTCTCTGTCTGTCCCTCTCTCTGTCCGTCGGTCGGTCTCTCCCCCTCTCTCATACTCACCGATCCCCGATCACCAGCACGGCACTGCACGGCTGTCACAAGCTCCGGCGGCTTTTCCTCTTTTGAAAATGCTGGCAGCTCATTATTCCATCTCGTATTCCCTGTTTTCCCCGCCCACCGGTGCCTATGATTGTTGGCAGTCAGACACGCCCCCACCTTAAGTGACAGCTGTCTCACTGCAACCAATCACAGCCGCCGGTGGGCGGGTCTATATCGTGCAGTAAAATAAATAAATAAAAACGACGTGCGGTCCCCCCCAATTTTGCTACCAGCCAGGGTAAAGCCACACGACTGAAGGCTGGTATTCTCAGGATGGACAGCTCCACGTTATGGGGAGGCCCCCAGCCTAATAATATCAGTCAGCAGCCTCCCGGGATTGCCGCATCCATTAGATGCGACAGTCCCGGGACTCTACCTGGCTCATCCCGAATTGCCGTGGTGCGGTGGCAATCGTAATAAGGAGTTAATGGCAGCAGCCCATAGCTGCCATTAAGTCCTAGGTTAATCATGGCAGGCGTCTCCCCGAGACACCTTTCATGATTAACCTCTAAGTTAAAAAAATAAACACATGCACCCGAAAAAATCCTTTATTTGGAATAAAAGACAAAAAAACCCCACCCTCTTTCGCCACTTTATTACCCCCAAATACCCATCCAGGTCCGGCGTAACCCACACGACGTCCCATAACACTCTCAGCTTTGCTACATGAAGCTGACAGACCAGACCACTCTCTGTCAGCTCCACGCAGCAACTGGAGTGAGCCGCGCGATTAGCCATGACGTCAGTCAGGTTACTCGCGGCCACCGCTGGATCCTCCAACTGTGACAGCAACTCACCTGAGTGACTGAAGTGAGCTGCGCGATCAGGATGACGTCACAGGTGAGTTGCGGTCTCGGGTGGAGGGCTCCAGCTGGCCGCGGGTAACCTGAGTGACGGCAGCGCTGATCGCGCTGCTCACTTCAGTCAGGGGATTAGCGGTCACCGGTGAGTCCTTCACGGGTGACCGCTAATCAGGACGTGACACACAGACAGAGCCGCGGTATGACAATGAAGTCGGATGAAGTTCATCCGAGTTCATTCTCATCGCGCGACTCTGCTGTCAGCGGGCATGTAGCAGAGCTCAATTGCCGTGGGACCGCACTACAAAAAATGCATCCAAAATGCATGCGTTTTGGATGCATTTTTTTTTTTACAAACGCAGTGTTTACAGTTCTGAGGGTGCGTTCTTTTCCGCACTGCACAGAACGCAACATGCGCACATACCCTTATTGTGGCAGACTCACTGACACATGGGCAAGACCAGGAAATGTACCGGAGCTCAGGAGAAGTCAGGAGGATCGACCGAAGACATGGATCGCTTCCTCAGCCAGAGCACTCCAGCGTCGCTGGACAACACCTGAGATAAGATGGCGGCGTCCTCTCAGGGAGAGAGCTCCATGCTGCAGATCTCGCATTCCCCGCCGAGAAGCCATGGCTCACAGCAGGACTTATCCAGTGCAGACGAGGGTGAAGGGGATCAGCACAGTCTCCAGGCAATAAGCAGGTCCATCAAAGCATTGCCGACAAAATGGGACCTAAGCAGATTTGCTGACAGGCTGGAAAGCACCTACAAAAAGCTGCAAATGCTGAAGACAGAGTTCACTGCCAGAGTAGAGGAAGTGGAGAAAACAAAGGAGGGCATGGCTGCAAATATGGCTCTCCACAGTGAAACTTTGACAGACAGGCTGTCCTCAAGCCTAGAGGATATGGAGAATCGGAATAGGCGAATTAATGTACGGATCCGTGGCCTGCCCGAAACAGTCAATACTACAGATCTAGATACTACAGCACAGCAGCTTTTTGCACAGATTTTGGGGGATAAAAGCCAAGGTCCAGTGGAATTAGGTCGTATACACAGGGCTCTGGGCCCCAGACCAGCCCAAGGTACCAGAGTACAGGACATGATTTGCAGGATACATTTTTATAAAGTAAAAAGAGTCCATCATGGGAGCAGCACGGCAATCGGGCCTCATTATCTTTATGGGTTCACAGATACAGATCCTGCCGGACCTTTCCAGGCGCACACTACAGCTAAGAAGAGCCCTGCGCCCCCTCCTGACCCAGTTAAAGGAGAGGAATATCCCGTACCGCTGGGGTTTCCCCTTTTAGCTGACGGCTTATAAAGAAGGAAAATCGTCTGTCTTCCGGAATCTGGGGGACCTGGCGAGGTTCCTGAGTGTACTTGAACTCCCCATGATATCTTTGCCGGAGTGGCCGGTGAGCCTTCGTCTGCCCGTGGACTCTCCTTGCTGGACTCACATGCGACGATCTGGGAAACAGAAATCTGTTAATGCCTAGGAAGGTGAAACTTGAAACAGGACGTTTGGTTTTATCTGTCTATCCTTTTAAGGTTCAGGGGCCCACAATGGGCGAAACCTCTAAAATTTCTGGATGGACTTCGGATATGGGTCCTGACTTCGGATCCAATCCATTACAGGTTCTAATTCTTATACATATTGTACCTTTATATATTGATACTGGGACTATTCATCGGTCCCTTACAGTTATAGTTGATGGTTAATATTAATATAGTCCTAGAGGACATACTTCTGTTTTACTGAGGTTATAATGTTTTCTTCTAGGGTATCTCATTCATAATCTAGAAGGTTCCATGGCACAACCCTGGATGGGGTGGGGGCTGGTCGAGTGTCCTGGGGAGGAGGGTGCTCCAGGGGGATTTCCCTTTCTGGGGTATTTTCTCCCTGCCTAGGGCCTGGGCAGTCTGTAGTCTCTGTGGTCTTCTCCAGGGGAGATAGGCTACCTAACAATTTCTATTGGGAATTAAGATACATTTATCTGCAAAGTTAGAGGGGCATATAATGAAAATAACTTTCCAATCCCTAAAGGTTTATGTATTATATTTTAATATATGTAGTTTTCCTGGTTTTGTTTTATGTAGAATGATCTAAACTGATTAAAAATTAGCTATTAACATGGTGGGGGGTGGGCGGCTGACTTGCCTTCGGTTTCCTGTAATCCCTCTTGTGCTAATGGCGGTTCAATGCCATTTGTCCAACGCACACCCTTTAACTAGGGTACTGTAGCCTATCTATTTGTTCTTCGTTTTCTCTTTCCTTTTCTTGCTTCTAATATCTTTCCCTGGTCTCTCCCTCCCTTCTCTCTACCCCTCATGCTCAGGCTGGTCGGATGTTGACAATGCTCCCATGTCTTTTGTCATCCCTAATCATGGCTGACATAAAATTTTGTGCCTTTAATGTAAAAGCTCTCAGTATTCCTGAAAAGAGGAAACAGATTACTTACTCTAACCACAAGCAAAAAATATCCGTGCTGATGCTCCAGGAGACTCACTACCGCTCGGACTCGATCCCTAAATGTACCTCCACAGTCCGAATCCGGAAGCTAAATCCTTAGCATTTCATAGGTCTTTTGTACCTGATGTCTTGGATACCCAGAGAGATCCTGGAGGTAGATAATTTTTTATTAAGGTCTCCTGGACAGAGAACGTTTTTGTAATTGCTAATGTATATTTCCCTAATCAGGGGCAGCACAAATTCTGCACAGAAAGCCTAAGATGCCTAGAGGAATTTACAGACTCTGTTCCGATGGTGTTGGGAGGAGACCTGAACTTGCCGATGGACCCATCTCTAGACGTGTCCTCAGGTATGTCATCGCACCCTGCTGTGGCTATCCAAAAGGTTAAGAAACACATTACAAAACTGAGACAAGAGGACGTATGGAGAATTTTAAACCTGGTCACTAAAGATTACACCTTTTACTCACCAGTGCATGCCATAAGACTACATTTTCATCTCGCAGACATTATTAGATTTGAAAGCCAGAGTTGACATAGGTAATATCTTATGGTCAGACCATGCACCAGTACAGTTATCATTAGCTATGGGTCCACGTACCAGATTAAATTATACTTGATGCTAAACGAAAACCTCATACAAGATGAGTTATGTCAGGCAGACATAAAACAAACTATTCAAAACTTTGGGCTTGACCATGCGCAGAACCACACTTCCCCGGGGGCTAAATGGGAGGCACTTAAATGTGTGTCCTTTGGGGCACGCTCATTTCACATGGATCCCGTCTCAAGAAGGAACGTTCAGCGGAGATTATACATCTCTCAGACCAAATATCCAATCTAGAGCTTAAGCACAAAAGACAACCATCCCCTGTGACTCTTGCTCAATTGTCCACAATGAGGCATAAACTTATGAAACTCATAGGTCTAGAGGGTTTAGGGAACGTCTAAAAAGTAGATTTTACCAGCTGGGTAATAGAAGCGGCAAATATCTGGCGAGAGCCTTGCACCCACGAAATTCTAACACACACATCCCTTACATCATGAACTCGAGTGGGAGTAATAAATTACACAGTACCCTAGACATATTAGCAGGATGTCGTAAGTACTATGAGGACTTGTATAATATTAGAGAGGGCGGTCTGGAAACGGAAGAAGCGACATTCGGGCTTACTTGGATCTCCATGGGCTTCCCCCCAGGGCCGTATTTACCATTAGGCACCCGTGGTCCGGTGCCTGGGGCGGCAGGTTGCGGGGGGCGGCACCTTCAGGCAGCAAAAAAAAAACTTCTTTTTTTCGGAGGGGGAGAGGCGCACCTCCATTTATTTGTGTCTGCGTCAATTAAGACGCGAATACAAACAAACTGCGGCCGCCGAGCACAGGGAGCTGATTGACCCCGGAACTGCCAGCACCTGCACTTCCGGGGTCACAGGCGCGCGCCAATCAGCTCCTTCCTCTGTGCTGCGTCCACTGCTGTGTGGACGTCACATGCAGAGTTCACAGCAAGACGCCGCGGAGGACGACGCGATGGAAGCCGGTGTCAAAAAAGGATACTCACGTGAGCCAGGAAGATGGAGGCGGGCACTGGATCAGGTAAGTGCTCGCAGAGCTGAAGATTCATAAGGAGCGTGGGGGTGTCTCTAATGCAGACCGGAGATCTGCGCATGCGGGGGGGGAGGCAGAGGCTGATACTGGGGGGAGGCTGGAGGGAGGCAGAGGCTGATACTGGAGGGAGGCAGAGGCGGATACTGGGGGGAGGCTGGAGGGAGGCAGAGGCTGATACTGGGGGGAGGCTAGAGGGAGGCAAAGGCTGATGCTGGAGGGAGGCAGAGGCTGATATTGGGGGGAGGCAGAGGCTGAGACTGGGGGGAGGCTGAAACTGGGGGGGAGGCTGGAGGGAGGCTGAGACTGGAGGGAGGCAGAGGCTGAGACGGGGGGAGGCTAGAGGGAGGCAGAGGATGAGACTGGGGGGAGGCTGGAGGGAGGCTGAGACTGGGGGGAGGCTGAGACTGGAGGGAGGCTGAGACTGGAGGGAGGCTGAGACTGGGGGGAGGCTGGAAGGAGGCTGAGACTGGGGGGAGGCTGAGACTGGGGGAGGCTGGAGGGAGGCTGAGGATGAGACTGGAGGGAGGCTGAGGCGGAGACTGGGGCAGGCTGAGGCTGGGGGGAGTCAGAGGCTGAGACTGGGGGAGAGAGGCTGATGCTGAGGGAAGATAGAGGCTGATGCTTGGGGAGGCTGGGGGAGAGAGGCTGGTGCTGAGGGAAGATAGAGGCTGATGCTGAGGGAAGATAGAGGCTGATGCTGAGGGAAGATAGAGGCTGATGCTGGGGGAGAGAGGCTGAGACTGGAGGAGAGAGGCTGATGCTAGAGACAGAGGACAAGGTTTGAGGGATAGTGCAATGACAATCGATTGGGTGGGGGGAGTGTAAGGACTCAGAATAAGAGGGGGGCAGCATTGGGAGCTCATTATGGAGAAGGGGCAGCATGTGTGGGATCAGTATGGAGTGGAGCAATGTAGGGGAGACAATATCAAGAGTGAAGTAGTGTGTGTGTGTGTGGGGGGTGTCTCAGCATAAACGTTAGTGTGGTAATCTTAGCATGAGTGGGGCAACATGGAGGTGTCATTATGGAAAAGAGGAAGGCAGCATTAGGAGCTCATGGAGAGGGGCAGCATGCATGGGACATTGTGAGAAGGGGGCAGCATGCATGGGACACTGTGAGGAGGGGGCAGCATGCATGGGACATTGTGAGGAGGGGGCAGCATGCATGGGACATTGTGAGGAGGGGGCAGCATGCATGGGACATTGTGAGGAGGGGGCAGTATGCATGGGACATTGTGAGGAGGGGGCAGCATGCATGGGACACGGTGAGGAGGGGGCAGCATGCATGGGACACTGTAAGGAGGGGGCAGCATGCATGGGACACGGTGAGGAGGGGGCAGCATGCATGGGACACTGTGAGGAGGGGGCAGCATGCATGGGACATTGTGAGGAAGAGGCAGTATGCATGGGACATTGTGAGGAGGGGGCAGCATGCATGGGACATTGTGAGGAGAGGGCAGCATGCATGGGACATTGTGAGGAGGGGTCAGCATGCATGGGATATTGTGAGGAGGGGGCAGCATGCATGGGACATTGTGAGGAGGGTGCCGCATGCATGGGACATTGTGAGGAGGGGGCAGCATGCATGGGACATTGTGAGGAGGGGGCAGCATGCATGGGACATTGTGAGGAGGGGGCAGCATGCATGGGACATTGTGAGGAGGTGGCAGCATGCATGGGACATTGTGAGGAGGGGGAAGCATGCATGGGACATTGTGAGGAGGGGGAAGCATGCATGGGACATTGTGAGGAGGGGGAAGCATGCATGGGACATTGTGAGGCGGGGGAAGCATGCATGGGACATTGTGAGGAGGGGGCAGCATGCATGGGACATTGTGAGGAGGAGGAAGCATGCATGGGACATTGTGAGGAGGTGGCAGCATGCATGGGACATTGTGAGGAGGGGGAAGCATGCATGGGACATTGTGAGGAGGGGGAAGCATGCATGGGACATTGTGAGGAGGGGGAAGCATGCATGGGACATTGTGAGGCGGGGGAAGCATGCATGGGACATTGTGAGGAGGGGGAAGCATGCATGGGAGATTGTGAGGAGGGGGCAGCATGCATGGGACATTGTGAGGAGGGGGCAGCATGCATGGGACATTGTGAGGAGGAGGAAGCATGCATGGGATATTGTGAGGGGGGGGGCAGCAAAAAACACTTTAAAAAGTATCAATGAGAAATGAAGGGCACTAACCCCCCCCCCCCATGGGGATCACCAAAGGCACATCAAACCATAGCATGAGTATAAAATATTCCCACCACACCGTCCCCACTTTTATACTGTGGCTGTGACACTGCCCCTAAGAAACTAAAACACCACACTGCCCTCCCTTATAACCTACTGTATACCCACCACACCTTCCCCGACTATGAAATATGATCTGTACATTGTGAGGAGGGAGCAGCATGATGTGAAGACAATGTCCCATGCATACTGCCCCCTCCTCACAATGTCCTCACATCATGCTGCTCCCTCCTCACAATGTACAGATCATATTTCATAGTCGAGGAAGGTGTGGTGGGTATACAGTAGTTTATAAGGGAGGGCAGTGTGGTGTTTTAGTTTATTAGGGGCAGTGTCACAGTCACAGTATATAAGTGGGGACGGTGTGGTGGGAATATTTTATACTCATGCTATGTTTTGATGTGCCTTTGGTGATCCCCATGGGGGGGGGGGGGAATTAGTGCCCTTCATTTCTCATTGATACTTTTTAAAGGGTTTTAAAGAGTAGATCTGCCTTAAACAGATGTCGTGTGCGAAATCTCAGTTTTACGTTGTCACTAAGGGGAGCGACCACTTAAAGTGCCTATGACAGCATGAAGGCAAAATACAGCCCTGCTTCCCCCGATACCACACAAGGCATTAGAGAGTTTGGAGGAGGATTTTATATTGGAGGAGGTGAATGAGGTGGTAGTGGGCCTGAAAAGAGGGAAGTGCCCAGGACCAGATGGGTTCCCCTGTTCCTTTCGGTCTTTAATTCCATATCTAGAGGCGAAGCTTTCCCAACACAGTCGCTGATGGCACACATATCGGTTATTTCCAAACCAGGTAAAGATGCTTCTCTATGCAGCAATTATAGACCAATATCGCTCATAAATGTTGACATTAAAATGTATTCTAAACTAATAGTGAATAGGTTAAAACACATTCTCCCAAGTATAATTAATCATGATCAAGTGGACTTCGTGCTAGCCAGAGAGGCAAAGGATAATACCCATAGGACTATTTCTCTAATAGACAGAGCTAGGAGGAGAGGGCAGCCCATGTGCATCCTGAAGGTAGATGCCGAAAAGGCGTTCGACACGGTGCACTGGGGATTTATGTTCTTGGCCCTTGAAAGGATGGGTCTGGGGGAACGTATGTTGACTAGAGTAAAAGCTTTATATACGGTACTGACTGCCAGAGTAAAGATTAATGGGGCCCTATCGGAGCTGCTGGAAATTCGAAATGGCACGAGACAGGGGTGTCCCCTTTCGCCTCTAATTTACACCATCACTATGGAATATTTGGCGGTGGCCCTAAGGGGTACTTTGCACGTTGCGACATCGCTACTGTGATCTCGTCGGGGTCAAATCGAAAGTGACGCACATCCGGTGCCAGTAACGACGTCGCAACGTGTAAAGCCTAGAAGCACCGATAAACGATCGCAAAAGTGTCGAAAATCGGTGATCTGTGTAGTATCGGTCATTTTCATAATTTCGCTGCAGCGACAGGTATGATGTTGTTCCTTGTTCCTGCGGCAGCATACATCGTTGTGTATGAAGCCGCAGGAGCGAGGAACATCTCCTTACCTGCGTCCTGCCTGCAATGAGGAAGGAAGGAGGTGGGCGGGATGTTTACGTCCCGCTCATCTCCGCCCCTCGGCTTCTATTGGCCGCCTGCCGTGTGACGTCGCTGTGACGCCGCACGACCCGCCCCCTTAGGAAGGAGGCGGGTCGCCGGCCAGAGCGACATCGCAGGGCAGGTAAGTGCGTGTGAAGCTGCCGTAGCGATAATGTTCGCTACGGCAGCTATCACAAGATATCGCATCTGCGACGGGGGCGGGGACTATCGCGCTCGGCATCGCTACAATCGGCTAGCGATGTCGCAGCGTGCAAAGTACCCCTTAGAGATAATCCATCAATTAAGGGTATTAGAATGGCATCCAGGGAGCACAAATTAGCACTCTTCGCAGATGATCTCCTCCTTTATATTACTTCACCATTAATCTCCATACCTAATATTCTGGCAGAAATGAAAACATTTGGCTCCTTAACCCCTTAGTGACGGAGCTAATTTTCACCTTAATGACCAGACCAAATTTTGCAATTCTGACCAGTGTCACTTTATGAGGTTATAACTCTAGAACTCTTCAACGGATCCCGGTGATTCTGAGATTGTTTTTTCGTCACATATTGGACTTCATGTTAGTACCAAATTTAGGACAATATTTTTTGCGTTTATTTATGAAAAAAATTGAATATTGGCAAAAATTTTGAAAATTTTGCAATTTTCAACTTTTGAATTTTTATACCGTTAAACCAGAGATTTCTGTGACACAAAATAGTTAATAAATAACATTTCCCACTTATCTACTTTACATCAGACCAATTTTGGAAACAAAATTTTTTTTTGTTAGGAAGTTAGAGGGGTTCAAAGTTTATCAGCGATTTCTCATTTTTACATCAAAATTTACAAAACCATTTTTTTAGGGACCACATCACATTTGAAGTGACTTTGAGAGGCCTAGATGATAGAAAATACCCAAAAGTGACACCATTTTAAAAACTGCACCCCCCAAAGTACTCAAAACCACGTTCAAGAAGTTTATTAACCCTTCAGGTGCTTCACATGAACAAAAGCAATGTGGAATGAAAAAAAGCAAAAATTAAATTTTACCTAAAAATGTTGCTCTAACCCAAATTTATTCACTTTTGGAAGAAATAACACAACAAAATGGACCCCAAAACTTGTTCCCCACTTTCTTATGAGCACGCCGATACCCCACATGTGATCAGAAACCTCTGTTTGGACAAATGGGAGTGCTCGGAACAGAAGGAGCAATATTTGAATTTTGGAAAGCAAATTTGGCTGAAATAGATTGCGGGCACCATGTTGCATTTACAGGTCCGCTAAGGTACCTAAACAGAAGAAATCCCTCACAAGTGACACCATTTTGGAAACTAGACCCCTCAAGGATTCTATCTAGGGGTATAGTGAGCATTTTAGATCCACAGGTACTTCACAGATTTTGTTAACGTTACGTTGTCATATTGAAAATTTTAATAATTTTCTCAAAAATGTTGCTTTAGCATCAATTTTCTCACTTTTTCAAGAGGTAATTCCAAAAATTTGACCTCAAGGTTTGTTAACCACTTTTTTATGAGCGCGGTGATACCTCACATGTGGTCTGAAACCTTTGTTTGGACAAATGGGAGGGCTTGGAACGAAAGGGGCAATATTTGAATTTTGGAAAGGAAATTTGGCCGAAAAAGATTGAAAGCACCATGTCACATTTGGAGGACCCCTAAGGTACCTAAACAGCAGAAACCCCGCACAAGTGACCCCATTTTGGAAACTAGGCCCCTCAAGGAATTTATCTAGATGTTTGGTGAGTACCCTGAACCCCCAGGTGCTTCACAGAATTTTATAACGTTGAGCCATGAAAAAAAAAAAATAAAATTTTACCACAAAATTGTTATTTCAACCAGGTAGCTTTTTTTTTTACAAGAGTAAAAGGAAAATATTCAGCATAACATTTATTGTGCAATTTCTCCTGAGTTTGGCGATACCTTATATGTGGTGGAAATCAACTGTTTGGGTGCACAGCAGGGCTCGGAAGGGAAGGAGTGCCATTTGACTGCAAAATTGGCTGGAATCAATAGCGGACGCCAGGTTGCATTTGGAGAGCCCCTGAGGTGCCTAAACAGTGGCTGTCCCCCA
This sequence comes from Anomaloglossus baeobatrachus, assembly GCF_048569485.1. Classification (NCBI taxonomy): domain Eukaryota; kingdom Metazoa; phylum Chordata; class Amphibia; order Anura; family Aromobatidae; genus Anomaloglossus; species Anomaloglossus baeobatrachus. Next base: position 339,686,709 of record NC_134356.1, read on the forward strand.
CAAGTGACTCCATTCTGGAAACAAGACACCTCAAGGCTTTTATCTAGGTGTATAGTGAGCAGTTTGAATCCACAAATACTTCACAGATTTTGATAAGCTTAGGTTGCCATATTGAAAATTTTCATTTTTTTCACAAAAATGTTGCTTCAGCATCAAATTTCTCACTTTTTCAAGAGACAACAACAAACCGTGGACCCAACAGGTTGTTATCCAATGTCTTATGAGCACAGGGATACCCCACATGTGGCCAAAAACCTCTGTTTGGATAAATGGGAGGGCTTGGAATGGAAGGAGCACCATTTGAATTCTGGAAAAGTTGAGATAAATTGCGGGCACCATGTCACATTTGCAGGGCCCCTTGGGTACCTATACATTAGAAACCCCCCACAAGTGACTCCATTTTGGAAACTGGATTTTATTCAGGAGTATAGTAGCATTTTGAATCCACAGGTACTTCACAAAAATGTTGCTGTAGCAACAAATGTCTCACTTTTAGGCTATGTGGCCATGATCCAGCGACACGGCGTCTAGTACACAGTGTCAGCCTCCTGCAGAGATGTGAGTGTTGTCCACGGGAGAACGCAGCTGCCCATGCCCACGATTTGGGTTCAGGCCGCTGTGGAGCTCTATGCTACCTGCAGAGAACACTCATCTCCGCAGCATAAATTGACATGCTGAGGCTCGGGAAGCTGCCGCCACTGGTCGGTTTATGCTGCGGAGAAGAGAAGTACATTGGGCAAGCACATTGGGCATGGGATTTCTAAAAATCCTTCCACTGTGCTTCTACTGCACAATGCAGCGTTATGGACGCAGGGAAAACACTCTGCGCCCAAAACGCTGCAAATCCCGATTGTGGGCGCACAGCCTAAAATGCTACAATGGATGAATGGATAGATGTCAAACAAATATAACGTCCCACCCCCTGCATATTCTAAGCTGGCGCCCTTTAGTGCCTTTCATGTGGCACTAAAGGGTGCCTAGCCTTGTATTTAGCCCCCAAAAAAATTAATAATTAAAATAAACGACGTGGGGTCCCCCCTATTTTTGATAGCCAGCTAGGGTAAAGCAGACAGCTGTAGCCTGCAAACCACAGCTGACAGCTTCACCTTGGCTGGTGATCAATTTGGAGGGCTCCCCAGGCGTTTTTTAAAAAAAAAAAAAAAAAAAAAACGTGGGGTCCCCCCAAATTAGATCACCAGCCAAGGTGAAGCAGACAGCTGGGGTCTGGTATTCTCAGGGTGGGAAGAGCCATGGTTATTGGACTCTTCCCAGCCTAAAAATAGCAGGCCGCAGCCGCCCCAGAAGTGGCGCATCCATTAGATGCGCCAATCCTGGCGCTTCGCTCCAGCTCATCCCGCGCCCTGGTGCGGTGGCAGACGGGGTAATATATGGGGTTGATACCAGCTGTAATGTCACCTGGCATCAAGCCCTGGGGTTAGTGATGTCACGGCATCTGAACAGATCCCCGACATCACTAACCCAGTCAAGAAATAGAAAAAAATAAAGACAAAAAAAAAATTTATTTGAAAAAAAAACTCCCCGAAACATTCCTCTTTTACCAATTTATTGTAAATAAATAAATTTCGGTCGCTGTAATCCATTTTTGAGGTCCCACGCCGTCTCTGGATCTTCTAGAATATGGGGGGCACGTTCAGGGAACGTATCCCCCATTTTCTGGAAGAGCAAGCTCTCCATGAGCAGTGTGGGTGCAGTAATCTGAGAATACTGCACTCACACTGCCCCGGTCCAACCTAGGGCAGAGTGACCTGCAGTAACCTCATTCTAGAATATGAGGGGCACGCTCACAGAACGTACCCCCCATTTTCTAGAACAGCAGGCTCTCCATGTGAGGAGTGTGTCTGCAGATTACTGCACTCACCCTCCCCCGGTCCACAGTGGAGCAGCCTACTGCAGCAGCGACGTCAGCGTCCCTGCTTGCAGGGATCCAGCTGACAGCCGCTGTCTGCGCATGCGCCGCCAGCATTCAAGAGAAGGAGGCGGCGTGATCGCGGGGCCGGAGCACCAGCAGCCAGGTAACGTATGACCGGGGGCTGGGGGGGGTGACGGGGGGACTTGGGGACAACTTTCTGCCGCATGTGACGTGTCACATGCGGCAGAAAGAGTAGGATGAATGCGGCCGCCATTTTCCACGCTCCGGAGGGGAGAGGGGGGAGGCGGCTCTGGAGAACCGGAGGGGGCTCCGGGGACCAGAGATCTCCGGTGTACCGGAGGAGGGGTCAGGGGGAGGACATTTCCCTCCGATCTGAAATGTTTGATCATTTCAGATCGGAGGGAAATGAATGCAGAGCCGACGGCGGCGGCAGTTTTCAGCGCGCGTCGGCGCCATCTTGGATTTTCCGGAGGGGGGGTAGGGGTGGTGGGGGGACTCTCCGGTACCGGGGGCTTTGGGGGCACTAGAGGATTATATTTATTTCTCATCTGACATGTTTGATCACGTCAGATGAGAAATAAATCAATTTTACCGGCCATTTTTTTTTTTTTTAATGTTGTCGCCGCTATACGGTGTATACCGGCGATCGCATTAACGGGGTCCAAAAAAAACACCCCGATTCATAATCTTGGGGGTCTCAGCTACCTCCGGTAGCTGAAACCCCCGAGATTTTTCGTCACTGGGGGGCGCTACAAGCTTTTTCCGGCCTGACGTCTCAAGACGTCGGAACAGAATAAGTACCCTGTTTTTCCGACGTCTTGAGACGTTAGGCCGTCGCTATGGGGTTAAGTAACTTTAAAATAAATAACCACAAATCATAGATGTTGGATGTTTCTCTCCCTTCTTCTCTAAGGACTCAGCTCCAGTCCTCGCTCCTTTTTAAATGGAAAAGAGCCTCACTTACATACCTAGGTATTCAGATACCGGCGGACCCAGCCCAGCTTTACTCACTAAACTATATACGCATTCTCAAGCAAGTAGAAATAGACTTCAAAAAATGGAACAAGCTACAGCTTACTTATTTCAGCCGGATCAACGCAGTAAAAATGGACACGCTGCCTAAACTATTATACTATTTTCAAACCATACCACTTAGGTTGCCGGCCTCCTTTTCTCGACTAAAAACGATGATAACGCAATTTGTGTGGGCTCACAAACACCCTCGTTTATCATACAACATTTTAAGTAGACCCCGAGATGCAGGCGGGTCGGGTGTTCCAGACTTCCGCCTTTATAGTTTTGCTTCTCTGGGAGCTTGCGTCTTTGACCTTTTTCACTCAGGGGATCAGAAGAGATGGGTAGAGTCGGAGAGGGGCCTTTCTCCCTTGGATCCTATAGCCATGATTTGGGGGAGAGGGACGTTGGGTGGAGAGCCTGGGTCTCTTTCCTTCATTGTCAAGCAGCTTGCGACCTTTGTCTCTAGAGGAGTTTCAGAATTAGGTCTTACCTCTATTCCTGGGCCGCTCACCCCGGTCTATGACAACCCGGACTTCACAGCAGGACTTAAGACACACATTTCTCCACTAGGTCAGGAGGGAGTATCCAGTCATTCATGATTTTGTGACCAATAATGGGATCAGGCCACTGAGTTGTCTTTATTTAGACAAGGAGGTCCCAGAGGGTTCCTGGTTTCTTTATGCACAATTAAAAAGTTTTATTAATTCCTTAAACAGGAAAACTAACCTATATAGAACGCTGACATCTTTTGAAACACTATGTTTAAAGAGGAAGACAATAGCGCACTCTTTCTCAGCTTTGTAGGACCTGTTTGAAATCCACAAATGTGGGGTTTTGGGCCAGCCAGGATATGCTAGGAGATGGGAGTCGGAGTGGGGCTGTTCCTTTTCACAGGAAGAACTTGGGAAGATTTTCCCTCTGGTAAGTAAAATAATAAGAGCCCAAAGAATAATATTTGCAATATAAGTCCACTTTTTATTTTTCAAACAGAAAAAAAAGGGGTAAAAAAAGAGAATACAGATGTCCAGAGACCAGTGTTTCGGCCTTTTTGGGCCTTTATCAAGGTACTTATCTGAAGAGTCTGTGTGCACAGTCTTATAAAATCAGAGAAATGGCACTCAGTTGGATTCCATAGTTAGAAGCTTGTGGAAAATGTAGACGGCTCTGTTTCTTATACTTCAGCGAAATATAGGGAAAGCCCCCTATGAGGTATTGTGTACACAGATGTTCAATTTACTTCCAATATCTGTGTGGGTATGCAAATCATGAGTTTCACCTTGCTTAGCAAGAGAGAAGAGACATCTCAAGGGGCTGTATTCATACATGCAAGGTGCTGTGGTCATCAGTGTTCTGAGCTGGTATCATCAGTGTTACCAAAGGCAAATCAGTCCTCAAAGGGTCATAAGGAACCTGTGTCCTGGACTAGAGTGCAGCCACGTGGTGAGGTCCATGCGGTGTTACCCTCTATTCTGGACACGTGCTGGAGGTGCGGCTTGGAGAGTGGTACGTTCACACACATTTGGTGGTCATGCGCAAGAGTGCAACGCTTCTGGGATGATGTGTTCTATCTACACAATAAGCTGTCGATTAGACAGGTGGAACCCTCTAAGGAGTTGGCGTTGCTCTCTCTGGGAGACGTTTCGTTGGCGGGCTTTTAGAGAGGCCTGTGCTTACAGCGGCTAGGAATTTGATCCCTAGACGCAGGAGACAAGCAGATGCCCCATTTAAAGTGGATCTGCTAGCAGAACTTAACGATATATGCAGGATGGAGACCCTGGTAGCTCAGGTGGTGGGAAACACAGAAAAGACCAATGAGGTGTGGTCGCCGTGGATGGTCTTTCGAGAGTCACCGGAGGTAGGCTTATGGTTGCGTCAGTAGAGGAGAGGTGTGGTGGGTGTATGGGAGAGTAAGATGAGATGCCGGACCAGATGAGCATGACCCCTCCTTCCCCTTCCTTTTCTTGTGATTGTATTCTTGCCCAAGTAATACCTTTTCTTTTCTGCTTCTTATTTTCTGCATTTATATCCTTTTTTCTTTCCAGATTTTTCTTCTATGGTTCTTTAAAACGAAGTCTTTAATAATAAAATTGAATTACGGTCGAGGATAGTTGAAATATTCACTTAATGAAAAGTTTATTAGAAATGCGATTTGTAATACCAAATTTGATTTGACAAAGAATGTTTGTGATTTGACTGTACTTGATTTCAATAAAAACTAATTTTCCCAAAAAACAGTGGCAAAAGACTATGGTTTTTCATCATACCTCTGAAATAAAAGTAGAATAAAACATGATCACCACAAAGTCATGTTTTTCTGCGAAAAACAAGCCACTACACAGCTCCGTGTCAGCGAAAAAATGAAAAAAAAGATAGCTCTCAAATTACAGCAATGCAAAAACAATGCTTTTTCTATAAAATTGCTTTTATTGTGTAAAAGGGGCAAAACATTAGAATTGATACTGTATAAATGTGGTATTGTTGTAATTGTACTGACCCGAAGAGTAAAGTCGTCTTATCACATGGTGAACGTCATAGAAAAATAAAAAATTCTGAATCCAAAAAATCTGAATAGAAAGGGTCATAAATTATTGTGCCCAAAAATTTTATCAAAAACGTCAACTCATCTCGCCAAAAAAAAACAAGTTCTCACATGACTCTGCTGTCAAAAATATAGATAAATAATACCTTTCAAAATAATACGTTTCAAAATAAGGTGATTCAACTATAAAAAACAAACAAAAAACAAAAATGTTTTAGTGTGTTTATAGTTGCCAGACATAAAAAAAAAAAGCATTATAATTCTGGCATAACTGCAATTGCACTGATCCGAAGAATAAAGTCATCTAATCACTTATACTGAATGCTGAACAGTGTAAAAAATAAAACTAATTCTTGACCTGTGCCCTATGCTTAAAGGAAACCTGTCAGGTAATTTATCTGTTCTAACCTAGTAGCAGTGTGATGTGTGGCCTAGTAACCCCTTCCTACCCATCCCTGTGTTGTAACAATGTGTAATGTGAATGTATAAAAATGTTTTATTACTTATGTGTACTCTATGTAAATGAACAGGAGCTCTAGCCCCATTGGCGTCGCATCGCCCTGTGGGCGTTCTCATGTTTTCCATGGTATCACGCCCCTTTGGCCGTGACCCTGTGGGCGTGATACCATGGATTTACATCAGTTACCATTCCCGCAGCCTTGCTTGCTTCTTGTCTTCAGATGCGCTCTGCGCATGCTCAGAAGACTCCTGTGGTTCTGGTCATGCGCAGGGTGCGTCTGAAGACGAGAAGCAAGCACCCAGATAACAAGGCTGCGGGAATGGTAAGTGTGAACTCGCCGGATCTCAAGGAGCTGACGGTGACGTTGCTTATGTAAATCCATGGTACCACGCCCACAGGGGCGTGATACCACAGAAAACATACAAATGCCCACAGGGCGATGCGACGCCCATGGGGCTAGAGCCCCTGCTCATTTACATAGGATACACATTTAATATATAAAGCTGAGTGTGTGTATGTATGTGTGTGTGTGTGTGTGTGTGTGTGTGTGTGTATGTCCGCTAAAGGAATCCGCACCGTTGCATTTACAATCACAACATTTTGCACAGACACCCCATGTGACTCAGGGAATGTACTAGATTGTTTTGACAGGAAAATTTAACCCCGCGCTTTACAGTTACTCTCCAAAAACAGGAAAAGGAGCTGGGAGCCACAGGCTATTAATAGCAGCTGTGTTTGGTTGCTATAGGAACAAAGGATAGTCATAGTATAAGAAGCTTATGTGTGAGGTAATATGATGTCAGTGGGGAGACAGAGACAGACTGAGAGACAGACAGACAGGTACAGACAGACAAAGAGGCACACAGGGAAAGAGACGGAGACAAACAGAGACAGATAGCAAAACAAAATCCAGAAAGAGACAGACAGAAAGACACAAGAGGAAAGAGACAGCCAGAGGCAGACAGGGAAGGAGACAGACAGAGACAGGGAAAGAGAAACAGAGAGATATGGAAAGAGACAGGGCAACAGACAGGGAAAGAGACAGAAAGAGAGATAGAGAAATAGACAGACACATAGAGACAGATAGAGAGACAGAGACTGATACAGACACACACATAGACAAACAGACAGAGAGAGACAAAGACAGACAGCGAAAGACAGACAGAAGCAGACAAGGAAAGAGATAGAGAGTCAGACAGAGACTGGGAGAGAGACAGAGAAACAATTACTATCCCGGGTAACGCCGGGTACTACAGCTAGTAAGTAATAAAACATATTTTTATACATTCACATTATTATAACACATGAAGTAAGGTGATTCCCTGCAGGGTATATAATAAAAAACAAACACGCGGTGCCAATCTCAGTGAGTTATCAAAGCGGCTCTCTGGTGCCCTTTTTTTTACTGAAGTTTTATGCACTCACCTTTTGCCACAAAACTTCAGGCATATATGACTTTTCCAAAGTCTCCTTATCCGGGTCTACTGCTTGCCTTGAATTGATCCTGTGTTTGGTCCTGCCTCGGATTACCACAGGTGAAAAAGTTAAAAATGAAGTAAACCAATTCTGTAGTGGCCGCGCTCCCCGTAGTAATGATTTTAAAAACTCTTGTCCTCAAATGGAATTTATTACTCAAACATACGGAAATATAAAACGGATACAACGCGTTTCGGCGGGAACAACCGCCTTCCTCAGGTATCCCTGAGGAAGGCGGTTGTTCCCGCCGAAACACGTTGTATCCGTTTTTTATTTCCGTATGTTTGAGTAATAAATTCCATTTGCGGACAAGAGTTTTTAAAATCATTACTACAGGGAGCGCGGCCACTACAGAATTGGTTTACTTCATTTTTAATTATTATAACACAGGGATGGGTAGGAAGGGGTTACTAGCACACACATCACACTGCTACAAGGTTAGAACACATAAATTACCTGGTTCCCTTAATTGCTTATATAAGGATTTCTGTGTAAATCTCTGAAATACGTGATTCAGACAGAACCCTCTATGGAAGATTTCCCATAATGAGTCAGAGGGAGACACTTTGGATTGTCTTTGGCCTATGATCCATTTTTAGCATGCACAAATGTGCAGTTGATCCCCTTAATGGTGCACATTTTAAAAGCCTGACGCCGCTGAACAGAAGCCACTCTAAGTCCACAGTATCTCTGCTGCCTCGTTAGTGAATGTATGAATGTATCCATTTGGGTTTACATCTGAATTACGTATTTTGTAGATTTAACACTATAATTCCCAGAGAGGGGTCATTTAACATTTCTACCTTTGGAACCAAGAAACGGGTCGAATGACCTGAAGGATTTTAGCTAACATCCTATAATCACCGTCTTTTGACCTGTAATTAAGGCCATTACTGTCGCACCACAGGAGGTTGTTGTTTTCCATTGAGTTTAGCCATTTAGTTTCTAGTTAGTTCTATTCAGTTCATTTGACCCTTTTTTGGGACTTCAGGGGGGAGCTCGAAATTTCTGGGACTTCTAGTGTTAAATGGAAACTCAGGTGAAAGTGGTCAGCATAGAGCACGGGATAAATGTGAACCGATTCAAAATGTTCTGTACCCTAAAATGCCACCAATAAAAGCTTCTACTCAACCCACAAAACACAAGTCCCCACTCAGGTTTGTCATCTGTTAACCGAAAAATAGGGGGTTTCTAGGTTACTGGTAGCACAAAAGCTCTGGACATGTGCTATATCTCCCCTCAAAAGAAATCCAGCGAAATCTGCATTTCACAAATCCAAATGCCCTTCTTTGAGCCCCACAGTGTGCCTAAACCTCAGTTAGTGTGTTCACATGTTTGGCATTTCTGTAGCGAGGAGGGCCCAATAAATTTACGGGGTGCAGGTCTCCAGAACCTCAAGCTGGGCACAATGTACGGAGACTATAATGCACTAGGCACTACAATGGCACATTTCCATTTTCACTCTGCAACATCTGAGGAGAGCCCAATAAATTTACAGGGGGCAGGTCTCCAAAACCTCAAGCTGGGCACAATGTATGGACACTACAATGTACTGGGCACCACAATGGCATATTTCCATTTTCACTCTGCAACATCCGTTGCTTGTTTCTGGTAAACACCCAAGGAGTCAAAATCATCACTACAACCATAGATGAATTTCCAGAGGGGTGTAATTCCAAATTGGGTCACTTGAGAGAGGTTTCCATTATTCTGGGACTTAGAGGCTCTGTATATGGAGTCCACAACCTGTTGTAGGAAACTCTGCGCTCCAAAAGTCAAATAGTGCTCCTTCCCTCTAAAATCTCAGTGTGTGGCCAAACGGTACTTTACAGTCATATATTGTCACATTCACAAGAAATTGTGTGACAATTATGCTGTCATTTTTTTCTATTTCCCCTTGTGAAAATGAAAAATCTGGGGCTAAAACAACATTTTAGTGGTAAAAATATAATTATTTTTTTCTTCACCGCCCAATGGTATAACATTTGTGAAACATATGTAATGTCAGTATGCTCACTGCAATGCTAGGTGATTTCATTAAGAGATGTAGTTTGCAAAATGAGGTCACTTATTGGGGGTATAAGAAGGTCACCGGAACAGTTCAGGAAAGGAGACGTAGCACTGAGGTTAATAGCTTTGATGATTAAAGCCCAAAGGCAAGCTCCATCATGTTAAATGCTGAGAGAGTTAATAGGATGTGACAGGGCTGGGTTTACAGGCAGCCAAAGAGATGGGTTGGAATAACTGCTCACATATCCCTACCTTGGGGTGTGGTACTGGTTATAAAGATGGTGGCCTGCAATCTTAGGCTGTCTGTGTTTGTGGCAGTGTGTAGTCCTCCAGCAGTGGGACTCTTGGGGGAAAAGTGGATTATCTTGAGCAGGCAAAACCTGCAATAGTGTATGAACATGTTATTTTTTTCACATTTTGTTACCTTATGCCTGAAAAAGGCTTTCTTTCAACGTCAGCTCAAGATGCAAAAAATAAGCCATCACTGAGCCTATATCCTGAAAAATAAGAATCCTACGGGTTGCGTTAAATGGCGCAAAAAGTGCAACACTTTTTTTAAATAAACGTCTGAATTTTTTATTAACCACTAAGATAAAAGTAAACCTATATATGTTTGGTATCACCAAACTTGTACGGGCCTGAGGCATCATACCGACACATCAGTTTTACCATATAGTGAACACAGTGAATATAATACCCCAAAAATAATCGTGCGATCCCACTTTTGCACTTTTTCCTCACTTTGAATTTTTTTTGCTATTTTACAGTACACTATATGGAAAAACCCATGGTTTCATTTAAAAGTACAACTTGTCTCGCAAAACAACAAGCCCTCATATGGCAAGATTGCCGGAAAAATAAAAACGTTACAGCTCTTGGAAGAAGGGGAGCAAAAACTGAAAGCACAAAATCGCCCGAGGTGAACAGGTTAAATGCACAATTTGGGGCTAAAGCAACATTTTTGTTGGGTAAAAGTAAAATGTTCATTTTTTTTTTCCTTCCACATTGCTTTAGTTCCTGTGAAACACCTAAAGGGTTAATAAACTTAATGGTTTTGAGCTCATTGAGAGGTGCAGTTTTTAAAAATGGTGTCACTTTTGGTTATTTTCTATCACATAGACCTCTGAAATTCACAGGAAATGTGATGTAGTCCATAAAAAAAATTGGTTTTGTAGATTTTGTTAGAAAAAGGAGAAATTAATGATAAACTTTTAACCTATCTAACTTCTTTAAAAAAAAAAAAAAAATGTTTCAAACATTGTGCTGATGTAAATAAGACATGTAGTTAATGTTGTGTATTAACTATTTTCTGTGGTATAACTATCTGGTTTAAGGGCTTAGAAAATCAAAGTTTGATAATTGTGAAATTTTCACATTTTTTGCCAAATGTTCGATATTTTCATAACTAAACTCAAATAATATTGGGCAAAATTTACCACTAACATGAAGTACAACATATCACAAAATAACCTCACAATCACTTGAATATATTTAAACATTCCAGAGTTATTGCCTCATAAAGTCCTTAAGGGCTTAAAAGAAATAAACTGCACTTTCTTTCCCCCCATGCATTTTAAAAAATCTCTTCCGGAAGAAGAAAAAAAGCTTAAAAAATGTGCACAACAAAGTGAGTATCCTGTAGAGGTGAATAAGAAGGGTTTTCCATGTAGTTTTTGAGGAGTATTATGGAAAGGATCCACTAAAAAAATCTCCTTAAGGCCCTGTGTGCATGCTAAGGATTTTACCGCGGAATTGCTGCGGATTTCGCGAAGGAATGCTGCAGAAAATGTTTATAACATTTGTGCAGTCCTTCTCCAGCAAAACCTATGGGGATAAAAAAAAATGCTGTGTGCACACTGCGTTTTTTTGTCCCTGTGGATTTTGCTGCGGAATTTCCGCTGCAGAATTAATGTGCATGTCACTTAATTTCCGCAGGTACCTGCGGTTTGGAGGGCTGGCAGATCAATCACCCGCTGACTTTGGGTCGGCATAGGATTGATCCCCGGTATCTGGCCAGATGCTGCTCCCCATATAAAGTTTATGGGGAACAGAATCTGGCGCAAAGGGGTAGGAGCAAGCGCTTCAAACTCACCAATGACTGGGCGCCTGTCACACTGCTCCCGCGGCAGCTCTTTCATCTTCCAGTCTGGCGCTCATTAGGCTCATAACATATTCACGCCTTCCCTGCTCACCGGTGGCTGTGATTGGTTGCAGGCAGACACACCCCCACACTGAGTGACAGCTGTCTCACTGCAACCAATCACAGCCGCCAGTGGGCGGGTCTATAGCGTATACAGTAAAATAAATAAATAGAAAAAAAATGGCGTGCGGTCCCCCCAAGTTTGATAATTAGCCAGGATAAAACCTCACAACTGGGGGCTGGTATTCTCAGGATGGGGAGCCCCACATTATGGGGAGCTCCACCAGCCTAAAAATATCAGTCAGCAGCCGCCAGGAATTGCCGCATCCATTAGATGTGACAGTTCCGGGACGTTTCCCGGCTCTTCCCGTTGCCGTAATGTGGTGGCAATCGGCGTAATAAGAAGTTAATGGCAGCAGCCCATAGCTGCCACTAAGTCCTAGTTTAGTGATGGCTGGCGTCTATGAGACACCCCCTCATCACTAAACTGTAAGTAAAAGTAAATAAACACAAACACCCCAAAAATCCTTTATTTGGAATAAAAGACAAAACAAAACACCCTCTTTCACCAATTTATTAACCCCACCAATAACAGCCTTCCAGGTCCAACATAATCCACACGAGGTCCCACGACACTTCCAGCTCTGCTACAACTGACAATCACAGCAAGTGCCATAGACTATGACTGCTCACTGTGAGGGTCAGGCCACAAGTGAAGTGAGTCGTGCGGGAACAGCGGTGACTTCACTCATGTGCTTTGCGGTGACAGGTAGAGGACTCCAGCTGTCACTGCACATCAGCTGACTGAAGTCACCACTGATCTGCCTCCAACACTAGTCTCCTGCTTACAGGCCGGCTCATGCATATGCAGTTATGCACTGCAGTGCCGACCCGTAAGTAGCAGAGCGCCGGAGACAGCAGCACGGGACACAGCATCGCGGGAGACTTCAGCACCACAGACAGCAGGAGAGGGCACAGGTGAGCATCTCCGCAGCAAACCGCGGTAAAACCGCATGTGGATTTCGGGTGCGGTTTGCTGCTGTTTTTTACCGCAGGTGCGGTAATCTTTCAGATGGTCCGGAATTTTTTAAAGAAAATTCCATTTTCTAGTGCGCACAGGGCCTAAAAGAATGAGCATAGCATAAGGCCTCATTCAGATGTCAATGTTCTTTATCAAAGTTTGCTCAGTGTGTGAATTTTTTATCATAAGTTTCATCAGTTTTTTTCAGACAATATATTGAACTGATGGTGGTTTCTCAAGCTTCTTGTATCTAAGGCCTTGTTCCCCCTAGCATATTAATAATCGCTCCGATACTCATCCAGAAAACTGGGACAAGTATCATGCATCTGTTATTACGTAGGTTATGCGAGTTGCAATTACGTATTCCTAGTATACATAAGATACTGTATAAGGCTAAAAATACATAAGGTTCAAAAATTCTGAACTTTTAAATGTAACATTTTTTTTAAAACACTCAAACAGCAATAACAAAAAAAACCCAGTTATATTGCTGAATCACATATCATTTAAAACTAGGCTAGCATCACATTTTGAAAATGATTGGCTTCCATACACATTAATGTCAGATAAGCCCATAAGTTTCAGCAAGATCAACTGACCATATGTATAAGGGGCCTCCCTGTTTGAACAATAGGTGCAATAAATGACGACTTTAGCTGGTATACCTATCACTCGACCAAAGTTTGCTGGGTGTTGCTACTACATGACAGTGCAATATAGGTAAATAGGGTCACATTGTGACATTGGGTACTGGGACCTTGATTGGCATCTCAAAAGAATTATAACCACATTATATTTTCTGCAACATTCATGTTGCACACTAGGAGTTACAATATTATTATTATTATTATTATTATTATTATTATTTTTTAATATTTAAGTATAGAGTACCATTGATTCCATGGTGGTGTACATGAGTAGGGGTTACATACAAAGTACATGTACAAGTTACAATAGACAGACTAGTACAGAGAGAAGAGGACCCTGCCCTCGTGGGCTTACATTCTATAGAATCTTGGGGAGGAGACAGTAGGTGGGGCGACAGCAGCTCTAGCAGTGGTAAGGCAGTGGGGTCATTGGAGACTGTAGGCATACTTGAACAGATAGGTTTTTATGTTGTGTTTGAAGCTTGCAAATGTAGTAGATAATCTGACATATTGAGGTAGCGAAATCCAGAAGACAGGGGATTGTTATGAACTGGTAACCGTGGATGATCACACAAAAAACCATCAATCAGGAAAAAACAAAAACCACAAGAGTAGTTGGAAACTAAGCTGACTGCAATCCCTTATCTATTGGTCAACACTAGAAGTATCAGTGAGATGTTCCTAACACATCTAGACACCTCGTCACTGCCGCAGAAACTTGCTACACCTCAAAGATAGAAATGAGGAATTTTAACTTGCTTCGGAGCAGTCCCCAAAGGAATAGCAAGCCCCCAACATGTAACAATGGTGATGTAAGAAAATCAATACACATATAGAAAATATAGATTAGCAAAGGTGAGTCCCGACTTACTAAATACAACAGGACAGGAAAGAAAACTGATTGAGGCCAGCAGAAAACCCTGCAAAAAATACCAAATTCCTGATAGGAAAAAGCCCTAAGACCACATAGTCTTTCCCCCACTATATCAGGTACTCTTGTGCCAGACACTTTAAACAGAACTGCAGATATAATGGGGAAAAAAAACAAAATCACAGAACAAATGGAATTCAAAAGTGCAAATAATCAAAATCAAAACAGGGAGAAACTCCCTTTCTTACTGAAGGAACTGCCCTCACAAAAATAGCAGAAACCCAGATCCTCATATACAAGAAAACAAACACAGAACAATATGGAAACAAAAACACAAACACCTGTAGGTGAAACTCCCTTTCTTACTGAAGGAACTGCCCTCACAAAAATAGCAGAAACCCAGATCCTCATATACAAGAAAACAAACACAGAACAATATGGAAACAAAAATACAAACACCTGTAGGTGAAAAACAAGCAATTTGGCAAAGAAAACCAGCAGACTTATCTGGAGTGAATTCTGGCGCAGAATAAATAGAGGAAACTGAAGGACAAACTTCAAGCCATCTTCAGAGGCAGAAAGAACATTTATTGCGACAGCCTGAGGTGTAGCAAGTTTCTCTGGCAGTGACGAGGTGTCTAGGTGTGTTAGGAACATCCCACTGCTACTTCTAGTGTTGTCCGATAGATGGGGGATTGCAGTTAGCTTAGTTTCCAACTACTCTTGTGGTTTTTGTTTTTTCCTGATTGATGGGATTTTTTTGTGATCATCCACGGTTACCAGTTCATAACAGTATCACCAACACAGCCAAGCAGAAACTGCTCTCTTAAATACAGCAGGCTGGTCTGCAATTAGACTTCCTGGATTCCTAATTAATTCCAACACCTGTTTGAGACATAGATTCATACTCAGTTTCATTACTATTCCTGGCCACCAGAGGGAGCTCCACACCAGCACCCACTCAGATGAGATTCACAACAGGGGATGCTCGGGAGAAGTCTTGGAGGCGGTTGGATGAGGAGGACAGAAGTAGATCTTGGGAGGACTGGAGGTTACGTGTTGGAGAGTAGCAGGAGATTACCTCGGAGATATAGGGAAGAGACAAATTATAGACAGCTTTGTAGGTCAGTGTTAGTAGTTTGAAATCGATACGGTGGTGAATTGGGAGCCAATGGATGCATTTGCAGAGGGGAGAAGAGGGGTGGTAGTGAGGAGTAAGATGGATCAATCGGGCAGCAGAGTTAAGGATGGACTGTAGAGGTGCAAGAGTGTTAGCAGGGAGGCCACAGTGGAGGATGTTGCAGTAATCAAGGCGAGAGATTATGAGGGCATACACTAGCATTTTCTTGGATTGAGAATTGAGGAAAGGACGGATTCCAGAAATATTTTTTAGTTGAAAACGGTAGGAGGTGATGAGGGATTTGATGTATGGTATGAAGGACAAGGCAGAGTCGAGTGTTACTCCAAGGCAGTGGACTTCGGGTTCTTGTGAGAGCGTGATGTTATTTATTGTACTAGATAGGTAGGGAATATAGGTGCAATGGAAGAAAGATGATTAGTTCAGTTTTGCCCAAATTGAATTTTAGGAAGCGAGAGGAGAAGAAGGAGGATAGGTCGGTATGACCCACTTATATTGCTCTATGATGTAGTAGCAGCACTTAGCAAACTGGTGTCACAGCCAAACTCACTGTGTAGCCCAAGTGTAAGGTAACCTGCCATGTCCATATTCCTTATATATGTAAAAGCAGAGCATGTTAAAGGTGATAATTAGCATCCAGAACAGGTGTATGTCTCAGATAGCAGTCACCGGTGAAAAGAAAAAACAATTGTTAGAATCGCCCAGCTCCCTGCTCCGCTCATCATCAGAAAGGGGTACAACATTGACCAGTAAAGACTTCTGTCAGTTCAGTTGACTGACGCCCCTCTTTTCTTAATCTGTTAATGCTTTTGTGACGCCCCTGGACTATCAGGTCGTCACAGGGTATTGCACAATCTGCCCTCCCGTGCAGTATCCACCTCCTTCTTGGTTATGGGTCCCCAACTACATGGTGTTGCCTACATCAGCTAATCAAATCCTAGGTACACTCTGCACCACACTCACCAAACACACCAGTGGACCGCCTGAGTGGAGTAGGGTCGCCACCGGGGAGGGTTGGAGGGGGGAGGTCAAGAGTGTCAGGAGTAGAGAGTTGTGTGTTGGAAGTGAAAGAGATCTGTTGATGAGGACAGCCGGCGGCCTTGCACCATCACCGGGCTGGGTCCAAGGCACGACAGGGTACGTAGACCCTAGGTCAGGGCGTAGCTTCAGGCAACCTGACAATGGAGCCTTCAAGATCTGTTCCCACCCGCTCCAAAATCAGGGTACTAGCGCAACGAGGGGACTTTCCACTCAAAACGGTCCAGAAAATCCCAAGCGTGAACCCTGTGAGCAAGCTCCCACACTTAGCCATAGTGGGGAGCGGGACCCGGCAGGTTTCATACTACGGGAGCAACAGAGAAGTAAACTTAGTGCCAGGAGGCAGGTCACGGATCACCAGGCAGCACCATAGGGGATGGGACCCGAACTAAGCTCCCCTCAGCGGCACTGGTATCCAGAACTTTATTTTATCCAGTTGTCGGTGTCAGCTTAATGGAGTGAGTTAGTATGCAAGTGACCCCTTTGTATCTAACGACACTCCCCTCCTCACCATCACCGAGCCCTGGGGTAACCGCACTACCCGTGGAGGGTCACAACACCTGGCTGCCCCATTCCATCAGCCCCGGGTACTCCCAACTGCAGCGGTGGTACTCCTAATTATCACATTCCACGGGTGGCATCACAAACTGTAATACAATCCCATGTAAATACCCCCCTTTATTTGAGTGGCCGCACAACCCCCGGGTCCGGAGACAGTCGAGCAACAGCGAATCCGGATCCGAGCAGCTCGGCTGCTGGCACAGGGGCTGCACACTTTGAACAGTTTGTAATGTCGGATAACAGTTGTGACTGTTCAGTGTTGTGCCCTGGACTAATAACTGAAAAAGAGTAAGGCGCAGAGAGATTATAATATTGTTTCTTCCTTTTGGCTGGTGACAGATATCTGCTTTTACGTTACATGTTGCAGGTACGTGTTGTATTTGTTTTTTTCAAAGATACAACACATACCCAATGTATACTATGGTGCTATACACAAGTCTGTGTTTTCACACGGACCATGTGTCCTTGCAAAACACACGGAGATATGTTTTGTTTTGTTTTTCAGCAGCAGCACAGAAGACAAGGACCAATACAAGTCTATAGGTCAATGAAAAACACGAACAGTACATGGATAGCATCTGTGCACATTAAAATATGTAGGGAAAGCATTGTAATTTATTTGATTAGCCATCCGTGGAAAAACAATGATGACACTTTATTGTAAAAACAAACACATAGATCATACCTCCCAACTTTTCAAGAAAGGAAAGAGGGATAAAGTATGCGGCGCGCGCAGCGCGCCTCGGCAAATTTTGACCACGCCCCTAGCCACACCCCTAGCCACACCCATTTGGCAGTAAGGGTCATTCAGCAGATGCCGTGGACTGTTCATTCATATTTATAGCAGTCAGAATTTTTTTTATATTTCTGTGTCACTATATGACATGTTGCTTATTTGTGCCTATCAATCTGTGTTCACACGTTGCATAAATTCTGTTTATTTTTGTTTCTGTCTGCACCAAACTGTGAATCTGCGTTTTTAAGTGTTTTTATTGTACAGAGAAGCTTTTTCCTGCATTTTTTAAGCTCCACATAGAAACCTCCAGAGAAACCCCCCCCCCGAAAACCGCAGAATTCAGGAGCGTCTTTTCATGGAACCACATACACTTTACTTGGACAATTAAACACAGCAGAATAAATGTGCAAAAAAACAGCAGAAAAATATGCAGCATTTACACTACATGTGAATATGGACTAATTGTCCAAGCAAAGTGGATGAGACGTCCTGAAATCTCCGCTCTTGGTGCATGGAAAGACGCCGCTGAACGGTGCGGTTTGGTGTTTCTTTCTTTATAAGCTTCAGGATTCACATCAGCAACAAACATGTATCAAATAAGGGGGACAATGTATAAAAAATACCGCAAACATGCAATAATCAGAGAACATTGTTATTGCACTCGTGGCGCGGACACCTGCTTGAAAAAATGCAGCATTTACGCTATGTGTGAACACGGCCTCAGTGATCCATTTTTATTACATTTTTTATGGGTTTTAATAAAGAAAAATAATAAATTGCGCCTTTTTTTCCCGCCATTTACCGATCCCCATAAATAATCTGATCGCTGTGTTGTTCAGGTCATTACGATTACAGGGACACCAAATATGTCCATGTTATTTGCTGATTTGTGATGTTTATTATTTTATAAAAAAGTGCAATAAAATTACATTATTCTATTTTTTTTTATTATTTTTAGTAACTTTATTAGAAGAAAAAAAAATCCTCTTTTCCTCTCCCTCTAGAATACAGGACATAGAGATGCTGCTCTGTACAATGTAGCTGTGTCCTGTGTAATATGCTGTGTAATCAGAGGCTGCATTGTAGGTTCATTTATGTGAAATCCTCCCTCTGACATCATCAATCCTAGTGGCTCAACAGCTAGAGCAGCTAGGAAAGCCAGGAGGTTGCTGGACACAAGTTTTGAACGTTGCTGATTTGAATCCAAGGTGGTGAAGATGAAAAAAAAAAAATAAAATTGTATTTGTATTTTTTTCCTCATTTCTTTATAGTAGTTTTATGTGAACAAATGAATCTGACTCTTTCACCAACATTGAGATACAGTATTTATCTATCTATCTATCTCTATCCCTCTATCTATCTATCTATGATTCTATCTCTCTATCTATCTATGATTCTATCTATCTATGATTCTATGATTCTATCTCTATCTATCTATTATCTGTCGTGTATCTATATATCCCTCTATCATCCATCCCTCTATCATCCATCCATCCCACTATCATCCATCCCTCCCTCTATCCCTCCCTCTATCTCTCCATTTATCCCTCCATTCATCCCTCTATCCCTCCCTCTATCCCTCCCTCTATCCCTCCATTCATCCCTCCATTCATCCACCCATCCCTCCCTCTATCCCTCCATTCATTCCTCCATTCATCCCTCTATCATCTATCCATCCCTCCCTCTATCCCTCCATTCATCCCTCCCTCTATCCCTCCATTCATCCCTCTATCATCCATCCATCCCTCCCTCTATCCCTCCATTCATCCCTCTATCATCCATCTATCCATCCCTCTATCCCTCCATTCATCCCTCTATCATCCATGCATCCATCCCTCCCTCTATCCCTCCATTCATCCCTCCTTCTATCCCTCCATTCATCCCTCCATTCATCCCTCTATCATCCATTCATCCCTCTATCATCCATCCATCCCTCCCTCTATCCCTCCTTTCATCCCTCTATCCCTCCATTCATCCTTCTATCATCCATCCATCCCTCCATTCATCCCTCCATTCATCCCTCTATCCCTCCATTCATTCCTCCATTCATCCCTCTATCATCCATCCATCCCTGCCTCTATCCCTCCATTCATCCCTCCCTCTATCCCTCCATTCATCCCTCTATCATCCATCTATCCCTCTCTCTATCCCTCTATCATCCATCCATCCCTCCATTCATCCCTCTATCATCCATCCCTCCCTCTATCCCTCCATTCATCCCTCTATCATCCATCCATCCCTACCTCTATCCCTCCATTCATCCCTCCCTCTATCCCTCCATTCATCCCTCTATCATCCATCCATCCCTCCCTCTATCCCTCCATTCATCCCTCTATCATCCATCCATCCATCCCTCTATCATCCATGCATCCATCCCTCCCTCTATCCCTCCATTCATCCCTCCATTCATCCCTCTATCATCCATCCATCCATCCCTCTATCCCTCCTTTCATCCCTCTATCCCTCCATTCATCCCTCCTTCTATCCCTCCATTCATCCCTCTATCATCCATCCATCCCTCCCTCTATCCCTCCATTCATCCCTCTATCATCCATCCATCCATCCATCCCTCCCTCTATCCCTCCTTTCATCCCTCTATCCCTCCATTCATCCTTCTATCATCCATCCATCCCTCCCTCTATCCCTCCATTCATCCCTCCATTCATCCCCCTATCATCCATCCATCCCTGCCTCTATCCCTCCATTCATCCCTCCCTCTATCCCTCCATTCATCCCTCTATCATCCATCCATCCATCCCTCTATCCCTCCATTCATCCCTCCCTCTATCCCTCCATTCATCCCTCCATTCATCCCTCCTTCTATCCCTCCATTCATCCCTCTATCATCCATCCATCCCTCCCTCTATCCCTCCATTCATCCCTCTATCATCCATCCATCCATCCCTCCCTCTATCCCTCCATTCATCCCTCCATTCATCCCTCTATCATCCATCCATCCCTGCCTCTATCCCTCCATTCATCCCTCCCTCTATCCCTCCATTCATCCCTCTATCATCCATCCATCCCTGCCTCTATCCCTCCATTCATCCCTCCCTCTATCCCTCCATTCATCCCTCTATCATCCATCCATCCCTCCCTCTATTCCTCCATTCATCCCTCTATCATCCATCCATCCCTCTATCCCTCCATTCATCCCTCTATCATCCATGCATCCATCCCTCCCTCTATCCCTCCATTCATCCCTCTATCCCTCCATTCATCCCTCCTTCTATCTCTCCATTCATCCCTCCATTCATCCCTCTATCATCCATCCATCCCTCCCTCTATCCCTCCATTCATCCCTCTATCATCCATCCATCCCTCCCTCTATCCCTACTTTCATCCCTCTATCCCTCCATTCATCCCTCTATCATCCATCCATCCCTCCCTCTATCCCTCCATTCATCCCTCTATCATCCATCCATCCCTACCTCTATCCCTCCATTCATCCCTCCCTCTATCCCTCCATTCATCCCTCTATCATCCATCCATCCCTCCCTCTATCCCTCCATTCATCCCTCTATCATCCATCCATCCCTCTATCATCCATGCATCCATCCCTCCCTCTATCCCTCCATTCATCCCTCCATTCATCCCTCTATCATCCATCTATCCATCCCTCTATCCCTCCTTTCATCCCTCTATCCCTCCATTCATCCCTCCTTCTATCCCTCCATTCATCCCTCTATCATCCATCCATCCCTCCCTCTATCCCTCCATTCATCCCTCTATCATCCATCCATCCCTCCCTCTATCCCTCCATTCATCCCTCTATCATCCATCCATCCCTGCCTCTATCCCTCCATTCATCCCTCCCTCTATCCCTCCATTCATCCCTCTATCATCCATCTATCCCTCCATCTATCCCTCCATTCATCCCTCTATCATCCATCCATCCCTCCCTCTATCCCTCCATTCATCCCTCCATTCATCCCTCTATCATCCATCCTTCCCTACCTCTATCCCTCCATTCATCCCTCCCTCTATCCCTCCATTAATCCCTCTATCATCCATCCATCCCTCCCTCTATCCCTCCATTCATCCCTCTATCATCCATCCATCCCTCTATCCCTCCATTCATCCCTCTATCATCCATGCATCCATCCCTCCCTCTATCCCTCCATTCATCCCTCCATTCATCCCTCTATCATCCATCCATCCCTCTATCCCTCCTTTCATCCCTCTATCCCTCCATTCATCCCTCCTTCTATCCCTCCATTCATCCCTCTATCATCCATCCATCCCTCCCTCTATCCCTCCATTCATCCCTCTATCATCCATCCATCCCTCCCTCTATCCCTCCTTTCATCCCTCTATCCCTCCATTCATCCTTCTATCATCCATCCATCCCTCCCTCTATCCCTCCATTCATCCCTCCATTCATCCCTCTATCATCCATCCATCCCTCCCTCTATCCCTCCTTTCATCCCTCTATCCCTCCATTCATCCCTCCCTCTATCCCTCCATTCATCCCTCTATCATCCATCTATCCCTCCCTCTATCCCTCCATTCATCCCTCCATTCATCCCTCTATCATCCATCCATCCCTACCTCTATCCCTCCATTCATCCCTCCATTCATCCCTCTATCATCCATCCATCCCTACCTCTATCCCTCCATTCATCCCTCCCTCTATCCCTCCATTCATCCCTCTATCATCCATCCATCCCTCCCTCTATCCCTCCATTCATCCCTCTATCATCCATGCATCCATCCCTCTATCCCTCCATTCATCCCTCTATCATCCATGCATCCATCCCTCCCTCTATCCCTCCATTCATCCCTCTATCCCTCCATTCATCCCTCCTTCTATCCCTCCATTCATCCCTCCATTCATCCCTCTATCATCCATCCATCCCCCCCTCTATCCCTCCATTCATCCCTCTATCATCCATCCATCCCTCCCTCTATCCCTACTTTCATCCCTCTATCCCTCCATTCATCCCTCTATCATCCATCCATCCCTCTATCCCTCCATTCATCCCTCCATTCATCCCTCTATCATCCATCCCTACCTCTATCCCTCCATTCATCCCTCCCTCTATCCCTCCATTCATCCCTCTATCATTCATCCATCCTTCCCTCTATCCCTCCATTCATCCCTCTATCATCCATCCATCCCGCTATCCCTCCATTCATCCCTCTATCATCCATGCATCCATCCCTCCCTCTATCCCTCCATTCATCCCTCCATTCATCCCTCTATCATCCATCCATCCCTCTATCCCTCCTTTCATCCCTCTATCGCTCCATTCATCCCTCCTTCTATCCCTCCATTCATCCCTCTATCATCCATCCATCTCTCTATCCCTCCATTCATCCCTCTATTATCCATCCATCCCTCCCTCTATCCCTCCATTCATCCCTCTATCATCCATCCATCCCTGCCTCTATCCCTCCATTCATCCCTCCCTCTATCCCTCCATTCATCCCTCTATCATCCATCCATCCCTGCCTCTATCTCTCCATTCATCCCTCCCTCTATCCCTCCATTCATCCCTCTATCATCCATCCATCCCTCCCTCTATCCCTCCATTCATCCCTCTATCATCCATCCATCCATCCCTCTATCCCTCCATTCATCCCTCTATCATCCATGCATCCATCCCTCCCTCTATCCCTCCATTCATCCCTCTATCCCTCCATTCATCCCTCCTTCTATCCCTCCATTCATCCCTCCATTCATCCCTCTATCATCCATCCATCCCTCCCTCTATCCCTCCATTCATCCCTCTATCATCCATCCATCCCTCCCTCTATCCCTACTTTCATCCCTCTATCCCTCCATTCATCCCTCTATCATCCATCCCTCTATCCCTCCATTCATCCCTCCATCATCCATCCATCCCTACCTCTATCCCTCCATTCATCCCTCCCTCTATCCCTCCATTCATCCCTCTATCATTCATCCATCCCTACCTCTATCCCTCCATTCATCCCTCCCTCTATCCCTCCATTCATCCCTCTATTATCCATCCATCCCTCCCTCTATCCCTCCATTCATCCCTCTATCATCCATCCATCCCTGCCTCTATCCCTCCATTCATCCCTCCCTCTATCCCTCCATTCATCCCTCTATCATCCATCCATCCCTGCCTCTATCTCTCCATTCATCCCTCCCTCTATCCCTCCATTCATCCCTCTATCATCCATCCATCCCTCCCTCTATCCCTCCATTCATCCCTCTATCATCCATCCATCCATCCCTCTATCCCTCCATTCATCCCTCTATCATCCATGCATCCATCCCTCCCTCTATCCCTCCATTCATCCCTCTATCCCTCCATTCATCCCTCCTTCTATCCCTCCATTCATCCCTCCATTCATCCCTCTATCATCCATCCATCCCTCCCTCTATCCCTCCATTCATCCCTCTATCATCCATCCATCCCTCCCTCTATCCCTACTTTCATCCCTCTATCCCTCCATTCATCCCTCTATCATCCATCCATCCCTCTATCCCTCCATTCATCCCTCCATTCATCCCTCTATCATCCATCCCTACCTCTATCCCTCCATTCATCCCTCCCTCTATCCCTCCATTCATCCCTCTATCATTCATCCATCCTTCCCTCTATCCCTCCATTCATCCCTCTATGATCCATCCATCCATCCCTCTATCCCTCCATTCATCCCTCTATCATCCATGCATCCATCCCTCCCTCTATCCCTCCATTCATCCCTCCATTCATCCCTCTATCATCCATCCATCCCTCTATCCCTCCTTTCATCCCTCTATCGCTCCATTCATCCCTCCTTCTATCCCTCCATTCATCCCTCTATCATCCATCCATCCCTCTATCCCTCCATTCATCCCTCTATCATCCATCCCTCCCTCTATCCCTCCATTCATCCCTCTATCATCCATACATCCCTCTATCCCTCCATTTATCCCTCTATCATCCATGCATCCATCCCTCCCTCTATCCCTCCCTCCATTCATCCCTCTATCATCCATCCCTCCCTCTATCCCTCCTTTCATCCCTCTATCCCTCCATTCATCCCTCTATCATCCATCCATCCCTCCCTCTATCCCTCCTTTCATCCCTCTATCCCTCCATTCATCCCTCTATCATCCATCCATCCCTCCCTCTATCCCTCCTTTCATCCCTCTATCCCTCCATTCATCCCTCCATTCATCCCTCTATCATCCATCCCTCTATCCCTCCATTCATCCCTCCCTCTATCCCTCCATTCATCCCTCTATCATCCATCCATCCCTGCCTCTATCCCTCCATTCATCCCTCCCTCTATCCCTCCATTCATCCCTCTATCATCCATCCATCCCTCCCTCTATCCCTCCATTCATCCCTCTATCATCCATCCATCCCTCCCTCTATCCCTCCATTCATCCCTCTATCCCTCCATTCATCCCTCCTTCTATCCCTCCATTCATCCCTCTATCATCCATCCATCCCTCCCTCTATCCCTCCATTCATCCCTCTATCATCCATCCATCCCTCCCTCTATCCCTACTTTCATCCCTCTATCCCTCCATTCATCCCTCTATCATCCATCCATCCCTCCCTCTATCCCTCCATTCATCCCTCTATCATCCATCCATCCCTACCTCTATCCCTCCATTCATCCCTCCCTCTATCCCTCCATTCATCCCTCTATCATCCATCCATCCCTCCCTCTATCCCTCCATTCATCCCTCTATCATCCATCCATCCATCCCTCTATCCCTCCATTCATCCCTCTATCATCCATGCATCCATCCCTCCCTCTATCCCTCCATTCATCCCTCCATCATCCATCCCTCTATCCCTCCTTTCATCCCTCTATCCCTCCATTCATCCCTCCTTCTATCCCTCCATTCATCCCTCTATCATCCATCCATCCCTCTATCCCTCCATTCATCCCTCTATCATCCATCCCTCCCTCTATCCCTCCATTCATCCCTCTATCATCCATCCATCCCTCTATCCCTCCATTCATCCCTCTATCATCCATGCATCCATCCCTCCCTCTATCCCTCCCTCCATTCATCCCTCTATCATCCATCCATCCCTCCCTCTATCCCTCCTTTCATCCCTCTATCCCTCCATTCATCCCTCCATTCATCCCTCTATCATCCATCCATCCATCCCTCTATCCCTCCATTCATCCATCCCTCCATCCATCTTTGCAGCTGAATAACCTGCTTCTGGTGTCTGCAGTATAGAGGTCAAGATAACAAAATCTTCCTATTGCTTTCATTACAGGCAGTAGCTCAGTGGTTAGAGTTGCTGCCTTTGAAACAATGAACTCACAGTTCCACGAGTTCGAGTCCCGGCCGCCCCGAAAATCCAGCTGATAATAATTTAATTTAATTTATTCACTCCACTGAGGGGAGGAGCCGGGACATCAGCTGTGAGCCGCGGGAGTGCGGGACAGACCTGATAAATCGTGCAAGTCCCGCAGAATCCGGGACGGTTGGGAGGTATGCATAGATGACTCACTGATGGAAAACACTGATTGACACAGTACCATTTTTCTTGTAAGTGTTTACATAGGGACATGTGAATGAGGCCTTGCAAACGGAATCTGGACCTGACAGGTACCCTTTAAATGACTAATCCTTTTGTTCTCCTTCTAGAAAAATCATGGTCAGTGAGGTTTGAGAGCTGTTCACCTCACTCATTAGAAACAAATGAACACTTGGCTAAGTGAAACGTTTATGGTGATACCTGAGAAAATAGCTACTTGCCAAACAAGTGTGTTGCTGACCGTTATCTAAGGTGAATGGACACGTTAAGACATCTCTGCTATGTTAGATCAATTTTGTGTTATCACTTGGCAGAATTTTCTTGGAATAAGACTTGGTGTAAGACAAGTATGTCCTGAAGACAGGATCACAATTGTGAAAAGCCATAGTGAAATTCCAGATAATAAAAAATAATTTTAGTATACTTAGATTGACTGATAGATTGAAGACAGACATAGATAATACAAAAGAAACATTTGTATTGGGATTAACATAACATTTAAAACGACTGCCTGCAAAACAGCTTTGATCCATTGGGCATGGGTTTATACTGTATTTATAGATTTTTGAGCTGTTCAGAAATAATTTTTTTTGCAAGCTGTGCTAGTGTACATCTGGTCCAGTCTCCACTGTTCTCTTTGAGATCAGACCAGATAGGCTAAAATTTACTCCCTACGTGAGTCTTGGGCTCCTAAAAATTGCTGAGTGATTATTCTCAGCAATTTTTGGAGCTCCCATAAAAATGAATATAGAGAGCCATGCATGCTCACCTCTCCATGCCTGGCAGAGCTCACGTTTTCACCCTGTTTGTACATAGATGTAATTGACGCAATGGAACCCCCATACATTGAACATTTATGACATAACCTGTGGACATATCGTACAGCAGGTGATGTAAGTATTGAACATGTCACAAATTTTCTAAATATATTTCTAAAGAAACTATTGCCATGAATTTCTCACCAGATGTCAGTGAGGCTGTGTGCACACGATGCGTTTTTTACCGCGGAAACGCTGCGTTTTGAACCGCAGCGTTTCAGTGGCAAATTGCATGCGTTCAGCTTTCCCAGCAAAGTGTATGGGAAAGCTGAAAAATCAGTGCACATGCTGCGTTTCTTTCCGCAGCGTTTTGGATGCCAAAAATCGGTGCGGAAAGAAAAGCAGCATGTCACTTCTTTTGTGCGTTGTGGCTGCGTTCTCTCCCCCATTGAAATCAATGATGCGGGTCAGAACGCAGCCACAACGCATGGACCTGCTTTTTTGTTGCGGTCCGCGGCCTTTGTCGGCACGCCAGAACGCAGGCATTTACCTGGAAGTGAGGTCAAGAGGCTTCCTGTTGACCTCACTTCCTGGCAAAGCCCCCGGTGTCGCCAAAGTGCCCGCCCCGACCCCCGACCCCCCTCCCGAAAATCCAACATGGCCACGCGCACAGTAGCGCACCGGCCGCCCTGCTCCTATGATTTCTGTCGCATGTGCAATAACACATGCGACAGAAAACTGTTCCCCAGGCCCTGCCCGTTCACCCCCTATTCCCCCCGGTGTCATACATACCTGTCCGGTCGCAGCGCTGATCCCCCGCGGCCCCCTCCTCCTTCAGTGCACGCTGGCCGGTCACATGAGCAGAGCAGCTGACAGCCAGCACTGTGTTCAGTGTGAGCTGTGCTGGCTGCTCGCAGTCTGCAGCTGTGACCCGGGGAGGGTGGGTGCAGATTTTTGCACCCACTCTCCTCAAATGGAGGGTCTGCCCTCCTAGAAAATGGGGGATACGTTTCCTCAACGTGCCCCCATATTCTAGAAGGTCCAGAGGCGACGTGGGACATCCATATGGATTTCTGCGGACCCATTTTTTTTTATTAAATTGGAGAACAAGGGAATGATTTGGGGAGTGTTTTTTCTAATAAAACATTTTTTGTTGTCTTTTTTTGCTTTTGTTTACTGTCAATTAGTTATGTCGGGTGTCTGATAGACGCCGTGACATCACTAATTGCTGGGCTTGATGCCAGGTGACATTACACATCTGGTATCAACCCCATTTATTACCCCGTTAGCCAACGCACCAGGGCGCGGGATGAGTTGGGGCGAAGCGCCAGGATTGGCGCATCTAATGGATGCGCCACTTCTGGGGCGGCTGCGGCCTGCTATTTTTAGGCTGGGAAGAGTCCAATAACCATGGCTCTTCCCACCCTGAGAATACCAGACCCCAGCTGTCAGCTTCACCTTGGCTGGTGATCTAATTTGGGGGGACCCCACGTTATTTTTTTTTTTATTCTTTATTTAAAAATAAAAAAAAAAAGCCTGGGGAGCCCTCCAAATTGATTACCAGCCAAGATGAAGCTGCCAGCTGTGGTTTGCAGGCTACAGCTGTCTGCTTTACCCTGACTGGCTATCAAAAATAGGGGGGACCCCACGCCATTTTTTTCATTTTTTTTTTTTTTTTTTATTGGATAAATACTAAGCTAGGCACCCTTTAGTGCCACATGAAAGGTACTAAAGGTGCCAGCTTAGAATATGCAGGCGGGGGTAGGACGTTCTATATATTTGACATCCCTTCATCCATTGACGCTTTTTAGGCTGTGTGTCCACAATCAGGGTTTGCAGCGTTATGGGCGCTGAGTGTTTTCCCTGCGTCCATAACGCTGCGTTGTGCAGTAGAAGCACAGTGGAAGGATTTTTGGAGATCCCATGCCCACTGTGCTTCTTTTCTCCGCAGCATAAACTGACCGGTAGCGTGGCTTCCCGAGCCTCCGCATGTCAATTTATGCTGCGGAGACGAGAGTGTTCTCTGCAGGTAGCATAGAGCTCCACAGCAGCCTGAACCCAAATCGTGGGCATGGGCAGCTGCAGGAAGGCTGACCCTGTGTACTAGACGCCGTGTCGCTGGATCATGGCCACATAGCCTTAGGCCCCTTTCACACGTCAGTGATTCTGGGACGTTTGTGCTTTTTTTTAAACGTACCAGGATCACTGACATACGCAGACCCATTATAATGAATGGGTCTGCTCACACATCAGTGATTTTTCACTGCACGTGTCTCCATGCGGCGTACCCGCGTGTGCGTGATTGCCGCACGGAGACATGTCCATTTTTTTCTGGCATCACTGATGTCCCACGGACCACGCAGTGGTGTGATCCGTGAAACACGTGCCAGAAAAAAACGTGCTTTTAAAATAAAAAACATTTTAACTCACCCGGCGTCCAGCGATGTCCTCTGCAGCCCGTTCTCCCTGCTGCTTCTGAGCCAGCTCATTATTGTCGCGCATATTCATGATGCACGACACAGCCGACCCGGAAGCAGCTGCTGCGGTGGTCAGCGCCGGCCGGATGCTGCACCGCGGGAGCGATCAGCACCATGGAGAGCGGGAGCGGGTGCAGGTGAGTTAATCTCTAAGTGCAATCACGGGCCACGGAGAACGGAGCCCGGATTGCACTTAGACAACCCACGTGTGCCGTGATTCACGGCACACGGAGGGACATGTGCGTGTTTTACACGCCAGTGAAAAACGTCAGTGTTTTTCACTGACATGTGAAGCGGGCCTAAAAGTGAGAATATTGTTGCTACAGCAACATTTTGGGTGAAGTAGCTGTGGATTCAAAATGCTTAATATACTCCTGAATAAAATCCTTGATGGGTGCAGATTCCAAAATGGGGTCACTTGTGGGGGTTTTCTGACGTATAGGTACCTAAGGGGCTTGGTGCGCGAAGTTTATTTCAACTTTTCCAAAATTCAAATGGTGCTCCTTCCATTCCAAGCCCTCCCATTTATCCAAACAGAATGTGGAGAAGGAAATGACATCACAGGTTTTTTTTTCCAAAGGTCTGTGTTCAACCAACTTTATTATCACTGACAAGTCTTAAAAAACGCACCTAAAAAAACGCATGAAAAACGCATGAAAAACGCATGAAAAACGCATGAAAAACGCATGAAAAACGCATGCGTTTTCGATGCGTTGTTTCTCAAAAAGCATTGTTTACAATTCTCCCCTCTGCCAGAGGGTGCGTTTTTTTCCGCGCGGAAAAAAAAGCAACGTGTGCACATACCCTAACTATCCACCTAATTCACACAGGCAAATAAATCAAACTATAAACGCGTACAAAAGACCTCCATGATTCATTAATATGTAATTATATCTCAAATACTGTAGATACAAGTAGATCTATATAGAAATTTGAAAAAAGTTTTTATTTCATACAAAAAATTCAGGGGACACAAACAAGGAAGACAAAAAGTGCAAATGTGCATATAAAAACACAATAAGAAACAGGGAAGTGTGTCTGAAGGGTCAGAGCCTAAAGGTCACATAATTGCATCCTCAGATGTGATAAAGAAACCTCCTGAGATCTAAAAGTTTATATAGCCAGGTCAGTGCATACATACAGCAAGCATATCAAAAATCAAATCCATGAGGAGACCACCAGTTTATGAAACATGCCTATAGAGATATACTGTTAGCAAGATAACAAAATTTGCAGCCACATTACTGTTTGTGCCAGTATTAGATTTAGAACAAAGGGCATGGATAAACAATCAAATATGATCCCTGTTATGCGGGCGTCACATGAGACGATCTATCATGCGATGCATCGTCGGGGTCACGGTTTTCGTGACGCACATCCGGCTTCGTTTGCGACGTCGTTTCGTGTGACACCTCCGAGCGATGCTGAATCGGTCACAAATCGTGAGTCGTGTACACGTCACTTATTTTTAAAAAATCATTTATTTTTCATGGTGCCGGTTGTTCATCGTACCCGGGGCAGCACACATTGCTCCGTGTGACACCCCGGGAACGATGAACAAAGCTTACCTGCGTCCCGCGGCTTCTATTGGCCGGCGGCTGTGTGACGTCGCTGTGACGCCGAATGGCCCTTCCCCTTCAGGAAGAGGAGGTTCGCCGCTCACAGCGAGGTCGCTCAGCAGATAAGTACGTGTGATGGTTTAACGACTTTGTGCGACACGGGCAGCGATTTGCCCATGACACACAAACGACGGGGCCGGGTATGATCGCTCGTGCGATCGCACGATAGATTGTACCGTGTGACGCCCGCATTACTTCAATATAGATAATAGAACATCTTAGAAATGTACAATTGCAGGAGATCAAAAAGAAGAATGTATAAGCTACTGAACCTGTATGTGCCAATGACACCGTTAAATGGACATCAGGAAATGAGGATCAAATGGAGGTAACCCAGGGCAAAACTATAGATGTTCATAAATTTCCTGATGTATAATAATAAGAAATGACACAGGGGAAAAGTATTCAACACATGAAGAAATAGAGGCACAAAAAAAACAGGGAAAGGCATAGCACCAGCTGAAATCTATCAGTAATTAGAAAGCAATCCTGCCACTTAGTGAAAAATAATATCAGCTGGTTTAAATAATTACCTATAAAAAGGTGTCTCGTTACCAAGGTGCCACACAAAGAACATCTCATGATGGTTAAAATTAGTAAGATGTCTCAAGACTTTCACAACCTTATTGTTGCAAAACATATTAATTGCATTGGTTACAGAAGAATTTGTAAAGTATTGAAGGTTCCATTGAGCACTGTTGAGACCATAATCTCTCAGTAGAAAGAACATAATGTCACCATAAACCTGCCTCCATCAGGTGCTCACCACAAGAGCCAATGACCAGCTATTAACCCCTTAACGACCGCGGGCCGTAAAATTACGTCCTAAATGACATAATGTTACTGCCCGCGGTCCTCCGGCGGCAGCATGCCGCGATCGGCACACATCTCAGCTGATTTTCACAGCTGAGATGTGTGCCTGCTAGGCACGAGCAGAATCGTTATCTGCTCGTGCCGATTAACCCCTTATATGGCGCTGTCAATACATGACAGCGCCATTATAAGCGCGATTGCGGTAATATTTTCCTTACCGCCCGATACCGGAAGTCACGTGACGCAATCACGTGACTCCCGATAGTTGTCATGGTAGCACAGGGTCATGTGATGACTCCTGTACTACACCTGACTTGGTTTCACTTTCGCTGTGCCCGGGGCACAGCAAAAGAGAAAGACAGCGTATCTGCTGTTTACAGCCTTGCAGCTGTGATCAGCAGATACTGCAGAGCGATCAGAATGCTGATCGCAATAGCCCCCTAGGGGGACTAGTAAAATAAAAAAAAAAAGTTAAAAAATAAGTTTTAAAAAATTAAAAAAAAACAAAAAAACCTAAAAGTTCAAATCACCCCCCATTCGCCCCATTGAAAATTAAAGGGTTAAAAAAATAAAAAATATACACACATTTGGTATCGCCGCGTTCAGAAACGCCCGATCTATCAATATATAAAATCAATTAATCTGATCAGTAAACGGCGTAGCGGCAAAAAAATTCCAAACGCCAAAACGACGTTTTTTTGTCGCCACAACTTTTGCGCAAAATGCAATAAGAGGCGATCAAAACGTAGCATCTGCGCAAAAATGGTACCGGTAAAAACGTCAGCTCGAGACGCAAAAAATAAGCCGTCATTGAGCCTAAGATCCCGAAAAATGAGAACGCTACGGGTCACGGAATATGGCGTAAAACGTGCGCCACTTTTTTCGGACAAACTTCCGATTTTTTTTTAACCCCTTATATAAAAGTAAACCTATACATGTTTGGTGTCTACGAACTCGCACTGACCTGAGGCATCACACCCACACATCAGTTTTACCATATAGTGAACACAGTGAATAAAATATCTCAAAAACCATAGTGCTATCGCACTTTTTTTGCAATTTTTCAGCATTTGGAATTTTTTTGCCATTTTCTAGTACACAATATGGTAAAACTGATGGTTTCATTTAAAATTACAGCTCGTTCCGCAAAAAATGAGCCCTCACATGACCATATTGACTGAAAAATAAAAAAGTTACGTCTCTCAGAAAAAGAATGGCGAAAAAAAAAAACGGAAAGCGAAAAATCGGCCGGTCGTGAAGGGGTTAATAGCTACAGAAACACCTGGAATCAGCAGGTACAATTGTTTCATACAAAATACTAAGTAATACACCGAAATACTAAGTAATGCACTCAAACTACAGTGGGGAAAAAGTATTTAGTCAGCCAGCAATAGTTCTCCTACTTAAAAAGATGAGAGAGGCCTGTTATTGACGTCATAGGTAGACCACAACTATGAGAGCCAAAATGAGAAAACCAATCCAGAAAAATAACCTCTGATTTGGCAAGGCTTTTTTTTTGCAAATTATGGTGGAAAATAAGTATTTAGTCATCTAAAAACATGCAAGATTTCTGGCTGTTATAGACCTGTAACGTCTTCTTTAAGAGGCTCCTCTGTGCTCCACGTATTACCTGTAGTAATGGCACCTGTTTGAAGTTGTTATCAGTATAAAAGACATCTGTCCACAATCTCAAACAGTCACACTCCAAACTCCACTATGGTGAAGACCAAAGACCTGTCGAAGGACACCAGAAACAAAATTTTACCCCTATACTAGGCTGGGAAGACTAAATCTGCAATAGGCAAGCAGCTTGGTGTGATGAAATCAACTGTGGGAGCAATAATAAGAAAATGGAAGACATACAAGACCACTGATAATCTCCCTCGATCTCGGGTTCCACACAAGATCTCACCCCATGGGGTCAAAATGATCACAAGAACGGTGAGCAAAAATCCCAGAACCACACGGGGGACCTAGTGAATGACCTGCGTAGAGTTGGGACCACCATAATAAAGACTACCATCAGTAACACACTATGCCACCAGGGGCTCAGATCCTGCAATGCCAGACATGTTCCTCTGCTTAAACCAGTACATGTCCGGGCCCATCTGAAGTTTGCTAGCGAGCATTTGGATTATCCAGAAGAGTATTGGGAGAATGTCATATGGTCTGATGAAACCAAAATAGAACTGTTTGGTAGAAACACAACTAGTCGTGTTTGGAGGAGACAGAATGCAGAGTTGCATCCAAAGTACACCATACTTACTGTGAAGCATGGGGGTGGCAACATCATGCTTTGGGGTTGTTTCTCTGCAAAGGGACCAGGACGACTGATCCGTGTACATGAAAGAATGAATGGGGCCATGTATCATGAGATTTTAAGTGCAAACCTTGTTCTATCAGCAAAGGCATTGAAGATGAAGCGTGGCTGGGTCTTTCAGCATGATAATGATCCCACGTACACCACCAGGGCAACAAAGGTGTAGCTTTGTAAGGCTGCTTTCACACATCCGGTTTGTGCTGAGCGGCACAATCCGGCTCAAATACATATGCAATGGATGCGGGAAAAAAACGGATCTGTCGCATAAGTTTTTCCATGCGGCCCGTCCGTTTTTTGACGGATGCGGCTTGATACTGAGCATGCGCAGTACAAAAAACGTCATCCTGGCGGCCGAATGCGTTTTTTGCCGCAGGACACCACATCCGGCGTCCATAGGCTTGCATTGTGAATCGCGCCAGATCCGGCGCGATGCGGTTTTTTGTCGCACGGAAAAACGTGCCAGGCAATGTTCTATCCGGCTGCCGCATGGGCTAAATATGCCGCATCCGGCAAAAAACGTACGCAATGCAAGGCCATGCGGCACAATACGGCGCTAATGCAAGTCTATGTGGGAAAAAACGCAACCGGTGGCAAAAAAAAACCGGTTGCGTTTTTTCTGCAGAGGGCCGTATTGTGCCGCACGGCAAAAAACAGATGTGTGAAAGCAGCCTAAGAGGAATATGAAGGTCATGGAGTGGCCTAGCCAGTCTCCAGCTCTCAACCCCATAGAAAACCTTTGGAGGGAGTTGAAAGTCTCTGTTGCCCATGCCCAGCGACAGGCCCAAAACATCACTGTTCTAGAGGAGATCTGCATGGAGGTATGGGCCATCATACCACCAAGAGTATGTGCCAACCTTATGAAGATGTACAGAAAACGTTTGACCTCTGTCATTGCCAACAAAGGATATATAACAAAATATTGAGATGAATGTTGAGATGAATGTATGGCGCTCCTGATCTGGTCAGGCACCACTGAGTGCTGCACCCATGCTGGGTGAGTGCAAAAAGGTAATCCTAAAGGCTGACTATGAATGAGAGAACAAGGGAACGGGTAGTCAAGGTCATCCAACAGACCAGCAAAGTATGAAAGACATCAATCACTACTTTTTGCAAAAATATAACACATATTTATTAGATTCATATAAATAGCAAAAAGTGACATAAAGACATAAACAAGCACATTACATACAGATCAGGCTCGACAGGAGATGTCACTGAAGCATAACAGACCAAGGATCCATCTCCCATCAGGGGGGCAGTATAGCAAGATAGTAGAAAAGGAACATGGTCTAAGGGAGACTCCGGACAGTAGAAACAATACAATCTCCGATGTATCTAATTGTGCACCCCAAAAACAGTAGGCACACACAAAGATAACAACAATAAAAAATCATATGACCGGAGAATCAGACCATGAACCATGCATTAAACATGTCAACAGGTGACAAAACCTCAAATACACCAAGTCAAATAAGTCCCTGTACTGCGCTCACCCATGATATGGAGATGGAACCCGAGCAAAACGTGCCCCGACGCGCACGTTTCGATGTCTTCTTCGGGGGGCCGTGGTGTGATATGGCATGATGTACCCGCGTTTAAATATACCGCTCCCATACTATGGCCGAGCCGCGATTGGACGCGTGCGGGGTGGGATCTCCGGCAGTGAGCCGCGTCATAGGGCATTCCCAGAAACGACGCGCGCACTTCCTGTGTCGTCACACAGAGCGCGCGCGTCACTCCGTACGGAAGCCGGCTGGCGCAAGCATGCCTGGATTCCCAGCGCGCACGCGCTCCACAGCAGCGGCCATTAAAGAAATGGGCAAAGAAGAGGGCAAGTAAAAATTAGATAATAGGGGAGAATATCTACAGCTTCATGTAACCAAATATTAGATCTCACGATACTGCATGTACAGAAATCATCCCATCTAATATTGCCCCACAATAGATGAGACATAGAAATCGAACATCAGAGATAACACCAAACAATGATATCCATTATCATTATGAGCATACACACAGATATGGAGACAATCTTGCAGGGGGACAAGGATATATGTTATACTAAGGAAGGGCTGAAAAAAGAGACATATGTATACAATAATTTATCATATCCATACAAATTCCTGCATGGACAATTGCGCATTTCCCCCTCCAATAACTTTTTTCTTTCCTTCTCCTTTTCCTCTCAACTCCTTCGTCCCTCACAACATACTCCTCCCATCACAGAAGGAGTGGAGACAAGACAAGTCGCCGGTACATAACCCGGATCCATAGATGTGAGTATCCTCCATATGCCTTGAAGATGATATCTCTTATGGTAAAAAATATATATTAATGTCTCATCAACAGAAAAAAGGAGACGGTAAAAATTCAAGCGCAACAAGTAGAACCTATAGATAGGGACAAGACAAAACAATAGAAAACACACCAACATCAGTAAAAAGGTATTAAAAACAAGACACTAAGGCAAATTACTAAAAAATATATATATATAAATATACATATATATTTTGCAAATCAACCCGAATCAACCAAGACTGAGTGAGGTGGAAGTCACCGGATTGAAGCAGGACATTATAAAAATGGAGCAAAGGACAACTTCTCATTGAGTCCCCCAGGTGTCATGGTGCCCAAAATGACAATCCATCTGCATTCGAGACGCGACAATGCCCGCTGGTAATTGCCGCCTCTCGAACCCAGACGTAACTTGTCAATAGCCTTCACTCTAAAAGACACAGGATTGCAATCATGATGCGTCTTAAAGTGTCGGGGGATGGTGCGAAGAGAGCTCAGATCCTCAACATCTCTCGCCGCTACAATATCTCTGACATGTTCGCGTGTACGTACACGAAACTGTCGAGTTGTTAGACCAACATATAGCAGATTGCATCCGCATTTTGCCAGATAAATTACGTGGTCCGTGCTGCAGGAGATGTACTGCCTGATCGCAAACTCTCTCGCACCATCCGCCGATGTAAACGAGGAGGCCCTATCAATGTTCTTACAGGCCACACACGAACCACAGGGGAAGCATCCCCATCTTGGTTTCCCGATATTAAAGGGGAGGACATCCTGATGCACATAGTGACTGTGTACCAAGATGTCACGCAAATTCTTACCCCTCCTTGCTGTCATCAAGGGGTGGTCGGAGAGAGCGCTCGCCAACGTCGGTTCAGTTTTAAGCACTGGCCAGTGTTTGTCCAAAATACGTCTTATCTCCCCCCACTGGTTGTTAAAAGTGGATATAAAACGTATTGGTCCAATTGCGGACTCGTTTTTATTAGGTGTCGATAACAGTTGGTGTCTGGAAGTGGCCATGGCCCTAGAATGTGCTCGTTTAATATTCCGTGCACTGTATCCTCTATTTACATAAGAACCCACGTTGTCCCCCAGGACGTCCTATTGTCTCTGGCATAGGAGGGCTATGCGACCCAATTTGCAAATTTATAGAATACTATCTACATCCATTGGTTGAAACGCTCCCCTCCTATGTCAGAGACACGTCGGACGTCCTGAGGCGAATTGACGGACTGTATTTGGATCATGGTTCTATCTTGGTAGCAGCAGATGTGGAGTCCCTCTACTCCTGTATCCAGCACAAAGATGGGCTGTTGGCAGCCAAGTTCTTTTTGCGAATGAGTCGCTGGGAGATACCGATGCAGGATTTGGTCCTTGAGCTCCTGGAGTTCATCCTGACACGAAACTTTTTTCTTTTCAAGGATCGGTTCTTCCTCCAGAAGCGGGGCACTGCGATGGGCGCGGCGTGCGCGCCGTCGTACGCAAATCTCTTTCTCGGCCATTGGGAGAGGGAGATTTTCGGCGACGGCGCCTGCGCCGCTTCCCATCTGCAGTGCTGGCTTAGATACATCGATGACGTGCTCATCATCTGGGGGGGAACCGACCTTGAATTATTATCTTTTATGTCTGAGTTAAATTTGAATGATCGTAATGTCAGGATGACCTTCAGGAGTAGTTCGGAGACCATGGACTTTTTGGATGTTAGTATCTCAATCCAGTCTGATAGGTCTGTTCACACCGACGTATTCCGTAAGGAGACATCGGTGAACAGCCTATTACATGCATCATCCTCCCACCTTCCCTCGACCATCAGGGCAATTCCTGTGGGGCAGTTTTTAAGGATCAAGAGGATATGTTCGTCCAATCAGTCCTTCGATACACAGGCTAAGGATCTTTCCCAGCGATTCATAAATAGAGGATACAGTGCACGGAATATTAAACGAGCACATTCTAGGGCCATGGCCACTTCCAGACACCAACTGTTATCGACACCTAATAAAAACGAGTCCGCAATTGGACCAATACGTTTTATATCCACTTTTAACAACCAGTGGGGGGAGATAAGACGTATTTTGGACAAACACTGGCCAGTGCTTAAAACTGAACCGACGTTGGCGAGCGCTCTCTCCGACCACCCCTTGATGACAGCAAGGAGGGGTAAGAATTTGCGTGACATCTTGGTACACAGTCACTATGTGCATCAGGATGTCCTCCCCTTTAATATCGGGAAACCAAGATGGGGATGCTTCCCCTGTGGTTCGTGTGTGGCCTGTAAGAACATTGATAGGGCCTCCTCGTTTACATCGGCGGATGGTGCGAGAGAGTTCGCGATCAGGCAGTACATCTCCTGCAGCACGGACCACGTAATTTATCTGGCAAAATGCGGATGCAATCTGCTATATGTTGGTCTAACAACTCGACAGTTTCGTGTACGTACACGCGAACATGTCAGAGATATTGTAGCGGCGAGAGATGTTGAGGATCTGAGCTCTCTTCGCACCATCCCCCGACACTTTAAGACGCATCATGATTGCAATCCTGTGTCTTTTAGAGTGAAGGCTATTGACAAGTTACGTCTGGGTTCGAGAGGCGGCAATTACCAGCGGGCATTGTCGCGTCTCGAATGCAGATGGATTGTCATTTTGGGCACCATGACACCTGGGGGACTCAATGAGAAGTTGTCCTTTGCTCCATTTTTATAATGTCCTGCTTCAATCCGGTGACTTCCACCTCACTCAGTCTTGGTTGATTCGGGTTGATTTGCAAAATATATATGTATATTTATATATATATATTTTTTAGTAATTTGCCTTAGTGTCTTGTTTTTAATACCTTTTTACCGATGTTGGTGTGTTTTCTATTGTTTTGTCTTGTCCCTATCTATAGGTTCTACTTGTTGCGCTTGAATTTTTACCGTCTCCTTTTTTCTGTTGATGAGACATTAATATATATTTTTTACCATAAGAGATATCATCTTCAAGGCATATGGAGGATACTCACATCTATGGATCCGGGTTATGTACCGGCGACTTGTCTTGTCTCCACTCCTTCTGTGATGGGAGGAGTATGTTGTGAGGGACGAAGGAGTTGAGAGGAAAAGGAGAAGGAAAGAAAAAAGTTATTGGAGGGGGAAATGCGCAATTGTCCATGCAGGAATTTGTATGGATATGATAAATTATTGTATACATATGTCTCTTTTTTCAGCCCTTCCTTAGTATAACATATATCCTTGTCCCCCTGCAAGATTGTCTCCATATCTGTGTGTATGCTCATAATGATAATGGATATCATTGTTTGGTGTTATCTCTGATGTTCGATTTCTATGTCTCATCTATTGTGGGGCAATATTAGATGGGATGATTTCTGTACATGCAGTATCGTGAGATCTAATATTTGGTTACATGAAGCTGTAGATATTCTCCCCTATTATCTAATTTTTACTTGCCCTCTTCTTTGCCCATTTCTTTAATGGCCGCTGCTGTGGAGCGCGTGCGCGCTGGGAATCCAGGCATGCTTGCGCCAGCCGGCTTCCGTACGGAGTGACGCGCGCGCTCTGTGTGACGACACAGGAAGTGCGCGCGTCGTTTCTGGGAATGCCCTATGACGCGGCTCACTGCCGGAGATCCCACCCCGCACGCGTCCAATCGCGGCTCGGCCATAGTATGGGAGCGGTATATTTAAACGCGGGTACATCATGCCATATCACACCACGGCCCCCCGAAGAAGACATCGAAACGTGCGCGTCGGGGCACGTTTTGCTCGGGTTCCATCTCCATATCATGGGTGAGCGCAGTACAGGGACTTATTTGACTTGGTGTATTTGAGGTTTTGTCACCTGTTGACATGTTTAATGCATGGTTCATGGTCTGATTCTCCGGTCATATGATTTTTTATTGTTGTTATCTTTGTGTGTGCCTACTGTTTTTGGGGTGCACAATTAGATACATCGGAGATTGTATTGTTTCTACTGTCCGGAGTCTCCCTTAGACCATGTTCCTTTTCTACTATCTTGCTATACTGCCCCCCTGATGGGAGATGGATCCTTGGTCTGTTATGCTTCAGTGACATCTCCTGTCGAGCCTGATCTGTATGTAATGTGCTTGTTTATGTCTTTATGTCACTTTTTGCTATTTATATGAATCTAATAAATATGTGTTATATTTTTGCAAAAAGTAGTGATTGATGTCTTTCATACTTTGCTGGTCTGTTGGATGACCTTGACTACCCGTTCCCTTGTTCTCTCATTCATAGTTACTGATTCTTAGGGTGTAGTCTGCATATAATGCAATTTTTCACGTCACATCTTGCCCACACTTTTGTAATATAAATCCTAAAGGCTGAGTAGGGTGTGTACGCACAGATACATAGTGACCAGGTCTCCCACCAACCTTAGAGGGGACCCCTTGGCAGACCCAGGAGGGGGCGTGGCCTCCACATCTCAGCTAGTGGTGCGGTCGAGAGGCTGGAAGCTAGAAGTGCAGTGGCAGTCAGAGAAGGAGTAGGAGAGGAGCAAGCAGAGTCTGAAGCGGGGAGCTTGCACGCAGACACGCTAGTCTGACCCTGCAAGTGTAGTGGCTGTTGGCGGGGGAGAACGGTCACCAGAGGTTGGACAGAAAGACGCTGAGGAAGCCAGTTGGTCAGGAAGACACTGAGGAAATCAGCTGGTCGTGTACGGAGACTTCTGGAGGGCTAGGCACGCACGGGATACAGGTCCCTAGAGCCAGACATCCATTTAGTGGTCTGCTAAACCTGCCGGTGGGGTGGACAACAAGTCCCACACCAACCAACACAGAGTCCGAGCATCAGCAGCAATGAGGGGGCCCATAAGGAGGATCGAGCCTGGAGCCATCTTCCTTGGTCCACGCTGCCAGCAAACGGGCCAGAAAGGGGAGTAAAGGCAGTTGCGACTTCCCTGGATGAATCCCACAGTACTTTAAGTCAGGGTTTGTCCGAAACAAGAAGTGCTAGGAAGGCGAGTCAGCAGCAACCCTTAAATCAGCCTGAAGGATACCTGGTTCCACCTGGTGTATCTCAGCATCGCCCGGGTTACCTCACTAGACCAGCAGAAAGTGAGTAAACAAGTTGAAAGACACTTTGGACTGAGACTGAGTTCTTCTGCGACCTATTGTTCCACACACATACATCCGAGCCCCCGGGGCCAGTCTCACTCTCAGGAGGCCACACCATCCAACTGCAAATCCCATTAGCCACAGATGCTCGTTAAACTGCAGTGGCGGTCATCCCTAATCTTGACCGCAAACCGAGAGTGGCGTCACGACTCAGAAGTAAACATACCTGTTGCCAGTGGTGATCAAGTCGAGTCCCTGTGGCGTCCCAGAAGGTGGAGTGAAGTCCCTGAGGTGGCCGCTACATGTGGGCGACACAAATGTTTTCTCATTTTGTCTCTCATAGTTGTGGTCTACCTATGTTGCCATAATACACATCATATGCACAGGTACACCATATTACCCCTAAAACACCATACAACAGTGAAGTTTGGAGGTGGGAACAATGTGATGTGGGAATGTGTTTCAGTATACAAAAAGAAAAAATGTTCCAGCTCCTTAAAATTCCAAACTTATTTAAGCAATGTAAAAATCAATCCATGATGTGAAAAAAGCAATGTGTTGCAGCACTAACAAACTTCATATTATTGAAGGAGAGATGAATAAACAAAGGTAACAAGAAATTCTTAATAAAAATCATCTGCCATCTACAAGGATAATGAAGATGAACTAAGTGTGGACATTTCAACAAGAAAATGACGCCAAAAACACAACCAAGGAATCTCTACATTGGTTTCAGAGAAAGAAAATAAAGCTCTTAGAACGGCTCAGCCAGTCACCTGATCTGAATCCAATAGTACATTTACGGAAGGAAATAAAACTCAGATTTCATTGATGGAGTGTACAGAACCTTCAAGACTTGACGAATGGGCCAAATTCACACCTGAGAATTGCATGCCACTAGTTTCTCCATCCAGGAGGTGTCTTGAAGCGGTCATCACCAACAAATGCGTTTATACCAAGTATTAAATAATTTTCAGTAAGCGTGTTTAATAGATTTTTCTTGTGTAATTTCTCACTATTACTCATCATTATAAAAATCCTATATTAGACAAAATTAAAAGTGAGTGGCTCCACTCATAAATGACAAAAACCTACAGAACATATGAGTGTGTAAGCCATTTGATTAAAAATATTTTACTTTATTCAAACAAATCATTAAAAACACATACATATAAAAGCGAGGTCACTAGCAGGTAACCTCAGGTTATCAAGAGAAAAAAATATTTTTTGGGAAACATACAAAGGTACAAGAGTATCCAAAAATAGTAAAAATGTATATAAATTTGCTCCAGATGGTATAATGCCTGAAAACAGGTGCTGAAGAAAAATCCTTGTGTGTAAGAAGATAAAAAGATATGGACCAAATTCTAATAGCTGCTCAAGATACAACAAGTAAATTATCCCTATATACTGTAGGTTAAGAGAAGGAGGAAATGAGCTTGCAAATATCCAACATGGCAACCTCCTAAGGTAGAAAAAAAGCTAGATATTAAGTGGCAATGATGAAGCAGACAAGGTTATGAATGGAACAGAGCAAATAAATTGCACCAAAAGGAGCTAGTGTAATAAACAACCCATTAAAAAATAAGTGCAATAAGCCACAGATCTCTGCAGTGATGTAGAGGAAATATATGCCAATGGACAGGACACCCAGCATAGGGTTTAGATATAAGCAAGCAGAAGGTCCCATTAATTCCACATAAAGGTAGAATGCACAAGGTGGAATACAAAATCCACAGGAATAATGTATAAAAGGAAAAAGAAGGGCCTCCCAGAGCTGTGTTCAACTCAATGGAGCCTTGGAGGGCAGATGGAAACATATGGAAACACACAAGGAACAACACAGCCAAAAAAGGACAACCTGAAGGTAAAAGAAAGTTTCGCGTTTGCTTCTTCCAGGGTTTTGGTTTTTTTTTTGTACTCATCATTATATTTATGATTTCTTTGCCTGTGTGCATTGGTATTTCAGTGACAAATTCAAGAGAATAGCACCTTTAGAAATACAGGGTGATTATAAAAGATTCATCTGGTTTTGCATGCATATTACTGCAAAAATATAAATTTCACCTATTTGCTATAACATATCGAAAGGTCACATCTCTGAGTTTGCAACTTTTGCATGCAGAATCGCTTGTGACTCACTTGGTGGAAATCAGATCCTAAAATGGAGACAATGCAAGAGAATGCATTTTGTGTTCTGAAGTGTAAATCAATTGCTACTTGTGCAGCAAACATTCCGAAGACTGTATGGAAGTGACCCACCTGGTCATCAGTGTATTCTATGGTCATATCGACAATTTGGAGACACAAGATACTTGTGTAAATGTAAAAGCCCAGAACAATCGAGTGTTACAGATGAACCCTGGAGAAGATTTGAGGGATCTTTGCACAGCGTCCACAGAAATCAACACTTGCTATTCCTCAGCCAACAGTTTGGTAGATTCTGCGATGGCGACTTTGCCAGAAATCAGATCACATACAGTTATTGCAACATTTACAGCCAGCCAACCACAGCATCCAACACGAATTCTACTCGTCGCTAACGACCATCAATGGGGACATGCTGCATCATGTTAGGCTCGAACTGGAATACCGCATAGATGTAGGTTGTGTGACAAAAGGAGGACACATAGAACAGTTGTCAACAGTATGTGCTTGGTAAAGCTGGAACAACCGGGATAGCTGAGGCAGATGGCAGGGCTGGGGTGGACGGACAACCATCACTATTAAAGCTGGGACTACCAAAATAGCTGAAGCAGATGGCACGGCCAGACATCAGGGAACAGACGAGACCGGTAAACAGGCAAGGACACTGTAACAGGAAGCACAGTAGACAAGGGAAGCTGACATCTAGCTGGCCAGGGAACAAACCAATAATTAAAAGCGTTGATCAAGCACCTCCTATAGTGGGAGAGTGCCTTAAGTATCCAATGCCTCTCAGCGAAAGGCTGAGAGGCACTTCCAGGAGATGATGCACGATCCTTTAAGAGGAGGGCAGCGGTATATGTGCACGCCCTAGGAGTATTCCCGAAGGACCTGTGCGACATGCACAGACTTCGGGAGGAGAAGCAGTGAACGGCCACATGGAGGACCACGGCAAAGCCAGGTGGCATGGTGCTGGCTGCGTTGGTGAGTGAGTGGGCATCCCTGCAGAAAGGGGAGTGAGAAGTGCAGGGCCACCATCGCTACAGTTATCATGTGCTATTCACTATTGTGTACCCTGTATCTTTACTTATAAAATTGGTGACTGGTTCAATACTTATTTTACCTGGTTTATATGTTGCAGATGGGACAGCTTCTTTA
Organism: Anomaloglossus baeobatrachus; assembly: GCF_048569485.1. NCBI lineage: Eukaryota > Metazoa > Chordata > Amphibia > Anura > Aromobatidae > Anomaloglossus > Anomaloglossus baeobatrachus. Next base: position 339,731,382 of record NC_134356.1, read on the forward strand.
AGATAAATAGGGAAATAATGCTAAAGCAATGTTTTTTATGTCTGCCCTAGTCTACTGTTATTTTTCCAAGGAAGCCTAGGATATAGAAACCTACTGATTTTTTTGCTTCCCTTTAAATTTCTTGTACTTTTTTATATTTTTACATTTGGGAGCCCTTTAAAGCCTTAATTAAGTTGCTATTTTTGTTTAATACAGCACTGATCCAAAGCACCTAAAGGTTACTTTACTGTGTGTTACGCATCTTAGAAATGTCATGCAAGACACAAATAATTCAAAAGTTGTTATTTTTTGATGAGGTGCCATACATGTTTTTTTTTTCCCAAAGGTTGCTCTATTTCACAGCTTGCAAAGAATAATAAAAGCTGGTTCTCAGAATGATTATAAGAGCACATCGATTCACCTCAATGGTATGTATAATCCACATTTATAAGCTCTCAAACCAACATTCAAAATCTCACCATCTCAATGTAGTGTGCAATAAATCAAAATGAGAATACAGTGGAACCTCGCTTAACGAGTAACCCAGTTAACGAGAATTTCGCTTAACAAGCAAACCTTTCTGTAAATTTGTAACTCGGTTTCCGAGAAAGCTTTGCTGTACGAGCAAAATCATCACCGCACACACTTCTGGTTCCTTACATCCACTGCGCTCTGACCCGCTCTTGCAGTCCACACAAACACATTCAAGCACGCACAAACACACACAAACAAACACGCACGCACGCACACACACACATATACAGTATTATGCTCACCCCTCCTTCCGTTCCGTCGCCGGTCTCATGATTCTTGTAGTTCGCCAGCTCATCACGACGAGGGAGGAATCCTCGCAGCGAACTACAAGACCCAGGAGGCCGGCAATGGAACGGAAGGAAGGTAAGGTGAGCATAATATGTGTACCTTCAGTTCCATCGCCGGCCTCCTGTGTCCTGTAGTTCGCCGCTCCAGGATGTGTATCTGCAAGCATGGCGACGAGGCAGGAACTTCGGCTGTCAGACGCTACTCAAAGGCAGCGTGCTGACCAATCAGAGGCAAGCGGCTCCTGCCTTTGACATCAGCGCTCTGGCAGCGGAAGTTCCGCCCTCGTCGTGATTGTTACCAGATACACAGCCCGTACCAGCAAACAACAAGTCCCAGGAGACCGGCGATGGAACGGAAGGTAAGGTGAGCATAATATGTGCGTGCATGTGCGTGCGTGCTTGTGTGTGTGTGTTTGTGCATGTTTGTGTGTGTTTGTGCATGTGTGGAATGGCACAATAGGGGATCAGGATGGGACATTTAACAAGTTGTGGAACGAATTGTCTGCATTGCAATGATTTCCTATGGGAAATCTTGCTTTGCTGAACGAGTAACTTGGTTAACAAGCACACTCACAGAACGGATTGTTCTCGTTAACCAAGGTTCCACTGTATGATGATATCTCCAGTGTCAAATCACAACTGACCAGACATTTTTAAAAACGTCCTTTTTATGCTTCATGGAAAAATAAACCTGGTGCACTCCAGACTTGATGAAAGGTCCGCTGGAGAAAAATGTGCCAAATTTACTTGGAGCCATGTGTTTCACAATGAATTTAATCCCTTCACCCCCAGGCAATTTTCTGTTTTCGTTTTTTGCTCCGTTTCTTCCGAGAGCCATAACCTTTTTATTTTTTTGTCAATCTTGCCATATGAGGGCTTATTTTTTGTGGGATGAGTTGTACTTTTGAATGAATTAGTTTTATCATATAGAGTACTGGAAATTGGGGAACAAATTCCAAGTGCGGTGAAATTGCAAAAAAAAGTGCAATTGCACAATTGTTTTTGGGATATTTTATTCTCCGTGTTCACAATATAGTAGAACTTATATGTTAGTATGATGCCTCAGATTGGTATGAGTTCATAGGTACCAAACATACATACTTCTACTTTTATGTAGAGGTTACAAAAATCAGACGTTTGTTCAAAAAAAGAATTGTGCTTTTGGCGCCATTTTCTGAGACCCATAGCGTTCTCATTTTTCGGGATCTGGGGCTCAGTGATGGCTTATTTTTTTGTGATTTGAGCTGACATTTTTAATGATACCATTTTTGTGTGGATGCTACTTTTTGATCACCTGTTCTAAAACATTTTGCAGTAACCAAAAAATGTAATTTTGGCATTTGGAATTTTTTTTGTACTGATCAGATTAATTCATTTTATATTTTGATAGAGCGGGCAATTCTACATGTGACAATACCAAATATCTGTAAGTTTTTTGGGTTTTTTTTAACGTTTTTTTCAATGGGGGGTGATTTGAAATGTTAGGTTTTTTTATTTTTTCATATTTTTAAAAACTTTTTTTTTTCCTTTTTTTTTAATTTTATTAGTCTCCCTAGGAATCTTTATGGATCGGCATTCTCATGGCTTGTTCATTTCTGTTGATCAGAGCTGCACAGCTCTGATCAGCAGAAATGCAGCGTTTCTGTGAGACCAAGTGTTCTGTTAGCTCTGATAGGAAATACGTCATGATAGCGACAGGGGTGATCACATGACCCATCACTACCATGGCAACAATCGGGTCCACATAATCGCGTCACATGGCTGCTGATGGAGGCTGGGAACGGCGCAATCCCCACCGTGGCCATTTAAATTGCACTGTCACATTTTGACAGCGCAATCTAAGTGGCAAGCAGGCATGGGTAGATCGTGCCTGTTAACCCACATGTCTGCTGTTCAAATCAGCAGACATGTGCAGGGATCACCACCGGCTCACTGCAGCAGTCGGTGATGATTACCGTGAAATGACCAGTGACATACCAGTTGCATATTTCCTTAGCATAGGCCACCACAAAGAATGTACTCCAGTCAGGGATTTAAGCACATTTATGTCATAATTACACTTATTTGGCTTAGATTATGATGTATTTGTCGGCCATGACCCCTCTTGGCTAAGCTTCACCTACTTTCCAAAAAGTTACAGGGTCTAGATGAGACTGGGATAAAAATGGCAAAATGTAAATTCAATATCAAGTTGACATTTCACACATTTTTAGAATAGAAAACCTGCAAAATTTGCTTTATGCTTTGTATAATAATTTCAAGCATGGTAAGTAATATGTATTACTTACCAGGAAAAATAGAAAACTTGTGATTTTCTTATCCCCAACATCTACTATTCATGTAAGGTACAGCAGGAAATGTGCTCTTGCAAGTAATAGTACATGTACAGCACAATGATTTTGCTGGCTTTTAGGCCTCTTTCACACGTACGTGCCTCCTGTACATGTTTGGTCAGTTTCCGCATGTACCGGAGACACGTACACACGTAGACCTAGGTATTCCAATGGATTTGGATACACGTATGTATTTACGCACGGAACGTGTGTCCGTTCCATACATACGTGTGTCCATGTGTTTCTCGCGGCAACATGTCCGTTTTCTCTCCGGCATCATGGGTGTCACACGGAACACAAATGGGTCACACGGAACACAAATGGACCACACGGATGTGTTCCGTGTGACATGCACCGGAGAAAATACATGTGTCTGCGAGAACAAAAAAACAAAACTTTACTCACCTTCTCCAGCCCTCCTGTCTCTGCCGCTGCTGTCACTTGCTTCCGACCGCTGCTCATTGAATATTCACTTCACTGCGGCCGGAAGCAGCAGCAGCGGGGAGTCGCCAGGACCGGAGACTGAAGTTCAGCACCACGGACAACGAAGCCAGGGACAGGTGAGCAGAAAGTTCCCGTTCTCCGTGTGTTATCACGGATAATACATGGAGAACACATGTAGGCAATAAACATGGCTCACAGAGGACAAAATGCACCTCTGACACGTTCGTGAAAAACGTGCATGGTTTTTCACAAATGTTTAAAAGAGGCCTTAAGCATCCACGGGTATCAACTATAGTTCATAGTTGACTCCCTGCTGTTGAGGTTCGTTTTAGCTCCAATCAGCCGTTTTACCCCATTGATACCACTCTCAATAGCAACAACAGCATATATGAGCTTATTTGAAGGAGGGATTTCCCTCTTTGTCCCTGTTAGGATGCGCAGTGGTGACTTTTGTTAAACTGAAATTGAAAAATTACCTAACCTTGATAGTCTCCAATATTGACAAACTGTAAAAGGAGGCACTGTGTGAACAAAAGTCTTGGAAAGATGTGATGTTCAAACCCGCTGATAAAGGGGAGAATTTGGTCTTCTGGCCCAACACAATATATGAAAAGCCGGCTAACAAACTCCTAACAGACAATACATGTTATAAAAAATTGATGACTAGAGATGTGCGAACCGGTCGTGGTTTGGCTCGAGTTCGGTTCGTCGAACGGAGGTCTCGTTCGAGTTCAGTTCGTCGAACGTTCGACGAACCGAACTCGAACCGCATAGGAAACCATGGCAGGCATTCACAAACACATAAAAACACCTAGAAAACACCCTCAAAGGTGTCCAAAAGGTGACAAACAACTCACAACACAACACAAACACATGGGAAAGTGACAAGGACATATACTCATGCGAGAACAAAAGAGCTGGACTAGGTAAAAGAGGAGGAGGCACAGATATAGGCATGGCACGCCCTTCTAAAATCATGTAAAACACCGCAAGGTGACTCCAAGCGGAGTATCCCTTTTTTCCAAAAATTGGGGCCCACACACACCCACCCATTCAGTGGCAGCACTTGTGCCCTAGTTGTATACTTCACAGCTAGATTTGCATCAAGCACATTCAAAAATACGCCATTCTTAACCGTCCCCAGGATGACACCGGGGTAGGTAGCAAAGTCTTTGCTGAACCATGACTTGTTCATCTTGGCTCCTTTTAAAAAACACAGCAAGCAAGGGTTACTCCAAGCGGAGTCTCCCTTTTTTCCAAAAATTGGGCCCCACACACACCCACCCCTTCAGTGGCAGCACTTGTGCACCAGTTGTACACTTCACAGCTAGATTTGCATCAAGCACATTCAAAAATACGCCATTCTTAACCGTCCCCAGGATGACACCGGGGTAGGTAGCAAAGTCTTTTCTGATCCCAGCTCTGTTCATCTTGGCTCCTTTTTAAAAACACTGTAAGCAAGGGTTACTCCAAGCGGAGTCTCCCTTTTTCCAAAAATTGGGCCCCACAGACACCCCATCAGTGGCAGCACTTGTGCCCTAGTTGCAAACAGGATGTTTTGATTTGCATCAAGCACATTAAAAAATACGCCATCCTTAACCGTCCCCAGGATGACACCGGGGTAGGTAGCTAAGTCTTTCCTGATCCCAGCTCTGTTCATCTTGGCTCCTTTTTAAAAACACTGTAAGCAAGGGTTACTCCAAGCGGAGTCTCCCTTTTTTCCAAAGATTGGGCCCCACACACACCCACCCCTTCAGTGGCAGCAGTTGTGCCCCAGTTGTACACTTCACAGCTAGATTTGCATCAAGCACATTCAAAAATACGCCATTCTTAACCGTCCCCAGGATGACACCGGGGTAGGTAGCAAAGTCTTTGCTGAACCATGACTTGTTCATCTTGGCTCCTTTTAAAAAACACAGCAAGCAAAAGTTACTCCAAGCGGAGTCTCCCTTTTTTCCAAAAATTGGGCCCCACACACACCCACCCCTTCAGTGGCAGTGTCGCGGGCGGGGAGGAGGGTGTCGGCACACTGCGCTCACCCCTCTGCTCGGGTCCGGCTGCTGCTGCTCAGTGGTGGCTCGAGCGGTGGGCCGGATTGTGAAGATGTAATTTACCCTCTCACTGTATATGCTGTGATACTATGTCATGATATGCATATTTCCCTGGTTGTATTAGTTGTAATTCATGTATTTCCTTGGGGGAGCTACTGATCTCAATGTGTCTCTCTCCTACAATTGTAGTCTTGGCATCTAATGTGATTATGTAAATAGCCTGTCCTCTTCTTTCCAGAGTTGTGTATCTAATCTGTAATTGAATTGGCCAGTGAAGGAATAGTCATTGTTCTGCACAGCAGGGGATCCCTTCATCTACTGTGGCTGGCAGACATATCGGAGCCCTGTGATGGACCAAACCATTGATGATAGGATGTGTGACCCCCACCCCCTGAACATGGTGGGCTGGTCAAGGAGCACAGACAATGCATTTCCTTTTTGTAACTTCAGAATGAGCTGAAACTTGAAGAGAGCAGGAGCTCCAGCCTGGGTGGCTGTGGACACGGACGGAGCTAGGCCTGTGTGGCGGCCCGTGGGATTGTGTGGAACTCTTTGGACTACTGTAAGGACATTTGCTTTGTTATCCGGTCCGAGGATTGTCGGGAAGGGCCCCCGAATCTGTTTTACGTGGACTTATCGTGTGCTGTTCTTGTATTCCTGTTAATAAACCTGTTGGATCGTCCCTCGGCCTCGTCCATCCTTTGCTCTGCTGTACACCCCCGTCACAAACTGGTGGCAGCGGTGGGATCAGAGCAGAAGGAATGGAGGACAATGGCTCAACATCAGGAACCAGCACTGCATAGTACAAGACCTGGACTTTGGGGAGCCTGCAATCAAAGGCCCGTGAAGTAGGAGTTCGTTTCAAAGGACTCTCCAAGGAGCAGCTGATTGAGGCGCTAGAAGGAGTCTGCTCGCAAAATGACGTGGAGGAAGGATCCTCACAGCAAAGGGAGGAAAGACGGGAGCTGGAGGTAAATACCCAAAAAAGTCAATGGATTGTGTGGTACAAGGAAAAGATGGCACTGCTTGGAGATGAGGCCACCATAGAAGATAAGAGGGAGGCCATGCGTGGAGCTGAAGAGAAGGAGCGCAGGATGGAGGAGATGGCATTGCTGGATAAGCAGCTCGCTGTGGAAGCCGCGAGAGGTTCCAGACAGACTGTAACCCCAGCACCCATCATGAGGGAACTTCCCAGAGTGTCCCGCAAAGACTTCAAGCAGTTTAATGAGGCTGCTGGTGACATTGAGGGCTTCTTCCAGGACTTTGAGCATCAGTGTCGATTAATGGAAGTCCCAGAAAGGGAGCGCGTCCGGCATCTGGTTGGGCTCCTAGAGGGGGGAGCTGCTGAAGCCTATAGAGCTATGGACCCTCGGTGGAACTGTGAGTATGCGGAGATTAAACAGACAATTCTAAAACATTATGCTGTGACCCCAGACACTTACAGGACTCAGTTCCGTGCTTTAGCCTGTGATGGGGAAGTGTCTTTTAAGATATATGCTCATAGACTCAAACAAATATGTAATCGCTGGCTGGAGGCAGAGGAGGCCTTATCTTGGGAGACCTTCCTGCAGGTCATCCTAAAAGAACAATTCTTTGCCCAGTGCCCCGCTGAGATCCGGGAATGGGTGCGTGAGAGAAAACCAGCGACAGTGGAGGAAGCTGCTGCTCTCGCTGATGAGGCTCTCACCATCAAGCCTCAGTGGAGGATTCTGTTGGAGGATGGAGAGACGCCTAACAGCTCCACAACACCGGATGCCCCCAGTTATTCTGTCCCCATTGTTCCCCGTTCCTCTAAGCCACCACATGTTGATACCCGTGTTAATGTGCCTCCAGTTGCTTCTACTGCACTTTCTGGAATACGCCGGGGAGAGGAAGTAACAGAGTGCAGGTGTTATGTTTGTAGGCATCCCGGGCATTTGCAGGCCTCATGCCCAGCCAGGCCATGGAGGAATCATCCTCAAACCCCTACAGCACCTTCAGGTGGGAGCCGGCCTCCAAGTTCCCCTACCCCTTACCCAAGAGGACGCCTTGGATGGAGGGAGACCCAGCTCAGATGCTATCAATGTGGACAGCCAGGGCATCGGCAAGTCTCCTGCCCAGCTGTTCAAATGAGGACTGATCCTGCACCCAATCGGATTGTTAATTATTTACAGCCCAGTGCCATGGAGGAAGATGTGGCACCGTTATGTGAGGACTGGCCTAGTGACTCAGCCCCCCATGTTGCACCACCAGGAGTTTACGGGGTGCGACCCGCAGTTATGACGACTTCTGCTCATCGAGGTAAGCACTTGCAGGAGGTTGTGCTGGATGGACAGAGACTTGTTGGATTTTGTGACTCGGGTGCTTTCCTCACACTGGCTGATCCCCGAGTGGTTCGGCCTGAGGCAATCCATAGAGGACCTGGGATTGTTATTGAACTGGCTGGTCGACAATGGAGGACTATTCCCACAGCCACTGTGGATCTGAACTTTGGTTTTGGGGTCAAGCGATGTGTGGTTGGGGTGATGGGTGGTCTGCCTGCAGCTGTTCTCCTGGGCAATGATGTGGGAGAGCTACGATGCCAATTCGTGGCTGCATGAAGCCACATGTAAGTAACGCTCTGCCTGTGTGTACTTAACCAGTGACCTGTAGAGGTCCCTAGTACGTACACAAGTTGGGAGGGGGAGGGATTGTGAAGATGTAATTTACCCTCTCACTGTATATGCTGTGATACTATGTCATGATATGCATATTTCCCTGGTTGTATTAGTTGTAATTCATGTATTTCCTTGGGGGAGCTACTGATCTCAATGTGTCTCTCTCCTACAATTGTAGTCTTGGCATCTAATGTGATTATGTAAATAGCCTGTCCTCTTCTTTCCAGAGTTGTGTATCTAATCTGTAATTGAATTGGCCAGTGAAGGAATAGTCATTGTTCTGCACAGCAGGGGATCCCTTCATCTACTGTGGCTGGCAGACATATCGGAGCCCTGTGATGGACCAAACCATTGATGATAGGATGTGTGACCCCCACCCCCTGAACATGGTGGGCTGGTCAAGGAGCACAGACAATGCATTTCCCTTTTTGTAACTTCAGAATGAGCTGAAACTTGAAGAGAGCAGGAGCTCCAGCCTGGGTGGCTGTGGACACGGACGGAGCTAGGCCTGTGTGGCGGCCCGTGGGATTGTGTGGAACTCTTTGGACTACTGTAAGGACATTTGCTTTGTTATCCGGTCCGAGGATTGTCGGGAAGGGCCCCCGAATCTGTTTTACGTGGACTTATCGTGTGCTGTTCTTGAATTCCTGTTAATAAACCTGTTGGATCGTCCCTCGGCCTCGTCCATCCTTTGCTCTGCTGTACACCCCCGTCACACGGATCCCGGGGGTTCTCGAGCGGCACTCCTCGCTCGTGAGTGAAAGGGGTATTTTGTTGGGGAGATTGTCCGTGACGCCACCCACGGTTGTGGTGATTTGTAGCACCACTGCTGCTCAACATGGGGATCCCGGGAGTGGTAATGCGGAGCAGCCAGGTGTTGCGTTGCCCCTCCGTGGGTAGGGGTTGGTGATCCCGGGGCCCAGTGATGGTGTGGAAGGTGCAGGGCCTGGTGGACGCGGGGGCAGCGCTGTGCCTTGCGGCACTGTGGTACTCACTCAGCCTGAGACGTTGACACAGTTTTATGGTAAACCACACGGCTGGAAAGACGGTTCCCACGGACGGCTGCACTTGCTCTCCCAGCAGGTAACGGTGATGTCCCTCTGACCTGCACCTGATGTTTCTCAGTTGGTAGCGATGGGTTCCCACCGGTAACCCGCTCCCCGGCTTGGATATGGGCCGGAGGAGCCCTACTTTGCCCGCAGACGCTGGCCCTGAGGAGCTGGTGCCCTGGCGGTGGCGGTGTTCCTCACTAATGGTTGGACGGTTGTCTTCAATCTGGACTTGGTTGTTGGGGGATCGACGTCCCCTTCACTGACGGATTTGGCAAATTATGGCGACTCCTAGCCTTGCCGGGGTCCGAGAGGCCCCTGCCCTGGTGCTGACTGTCCTTCGTATACTGCTCCAGACCGCCGGGCCACTACTCGACCGCGGTCCTTCCAGCAACCTCCGAGCAGTTCCCCTCCAGACGATCACTGCTGTTGCTGACCTGTCCTGCACTTAGCTGGACTCACTTCAGGCCTTTCTACGTACACTTTTGTTCCTTCTCTTCCTTGCTCCACTACCACTTCACTTTTACTTAGCTCCTTTACCACTTCCTTACTCAAGCCCTGCCTGGGTTAAACTGCCTGGTTTCTCCCGCCTACAGGGCTGTGTACTCCTTGGTGGGCGGAGCCAACCGCCTGGCCCACCCCCTGGTGTGAACATCAGCCCCTGGAGGAAGGCAACAAGGATTTTAATAGCTTTGATGTTCCTAACTGGGATGTAGGGTGTGGTGGTGTGATGACCTGTGACCCCTGGCTTGCCCAGGGCGTCACATTCCCCCTTAGCAAAATGCAGACCGTCCGCGGGCTGCCCGTCCAACACCGGTTTTATTTTTCTGTAAAATGTAAAAAGATAACATATAAAACATAACATCTTCCCACAACGGGAGGCACATTTCTTAAACGTTACTAAACGGTTTTACTGGTACGGTTTCTGCTCTCTCCCACCCAAGCAACCTGGCCCTGATGCTGCCCCTAAAGCCCAGGCAGCACCCCTTGACCCACAGTCCAGCACAAGTTACCCGAGCGGGATATGTCCTTCCCCTCCAGAGGGTAGCCACCGGTTCCTGTGGTGGCTGGGCCCCAGCCTGCTCTGCTGAGGGCCCTCCCTCCAACCTGCCTCTCCGGAGGTGGCAACTGCGGAAAACGGTACGGTAAAACAACATATTTACAAGCCACTTAACGTTTGTGGTTGCCCTGCAAGTTCACGGGCTTGTCCATGGATAGTTCCCATGCTAACTTTTTAAACGGTCCCCACGGGGACAACGGTGCCGGCTCCGGCCGGGTCAATCACAAAGAATCAGGTGAAGTACTCGGTAATCATCATTTTTCTTATCATTCTCTGTAAACTTTTCAACTTTTAAACAAACTCAAGGTGGTCCCAACGGGGACTGGACAACGGTGCTCCGCTGCCCTACTCCAGGCCTTCAGCTTCATCCGAGGGAGGGGGTGCAGGACTCACCCTGCTCTCCTGGCTGCCCCGCAGTTTGACATCTAGGGCAAACCACCCCCTCTCTCCGCAGTGTCGGGTGTACTGAACAATGTCTCCCGGCATTAGGTTGCGGCCGGGATGCTCCTCAGGCAGGTGGGCATTCACATCCCGCTGGGCTACAAACACTTCGGCCTCCAGGCCCGGTTCATAGATAAACCCGTAGCCCCGGCGGACATCAAACCGCCTCACCTGCCCCTCGTACAGCGGACCCCGGACACGGATTGTGGCCTGGCAGAGATTCTCCTTTTCCCGGATAGCTCGGGCCACCAGCTCGGCCTTCTTCCTCTCCCTCTCTCCGATCTCCAGGCCCAGCAGTACCGGCTCCCTGTCCCAATACGGCGCTGCTGCGAGCTCCGGCGCATGGGTCGGGCCCCGCGGGACATCCTGGACGTTGCCCACTGTCAGGAATCTGGGCGGCGTGTCCCGCGGTGTCTTGGCCTTGGGCGCTGCCTTACAGCAACAACCCGGCGCTACCTCAGCCGAGGTGTGGGGGATGGGCACAGGGGCTTTCCGCGGCTTGGCCTTCGGCTCGGAGCGGGTCATCGGCTCCGACTCGGGGAACTTCTCAGGGGCTGCCTCCGGTGCAGACTTCGGGGCCTTCCACGGCAACACCTCCGGCTTGCTCCGGGCTCCGGCTACAGGTCGGCCCGCCGGGGCGGGCATGCTGGGTATCGCTACCGGTTGCGGTGGCAGCGGGCCTAGTGGCGGGGTCACGGCCTCCGAGACGGGTGGCGAAGAAGGCAGCAGAGGGAGAGGGCTTGGACCGGGTCCCTCAGCCGCAGCGACCGGTCCCTCGGGGACATAGGGGCGTGGGTCACTCACCCTCCCTTCCTCCGCTTCCTCCTCGCGTCTCCGCACGGTGGCTATAACGTCCGCCATGTCGGTCTCCCACTCCTCCAAGAGGAGCTGCATCTTGACCTGCAGCCTTAGGTGGAGCTGTGCGGTCCGGATTTCCACCCACGCTGCGGTTCCCGGCGCGGGGGTCACGGTGTTTCGGGACGGCATCCACATAGCGACTTCTTCTTCCAGGAACGGAGTGACTGCAGAGTCCTGGCGTCCCTGCTTTTATAGCTGCGGTTACATGCCGCCAGCCGCCATCGCGTCCCCCTTAGCTTCTTTTCGGCCACTCCTCTATTGGGGCGGAGTTTTTGGCCTTCGCGCCTCTGCTACTCGAGAAGACGCTCGAGCGGGAACTTTTTCGCGCCAAAGATGGCGACTTCTGGAAATTTTCAGCCGGATACCTCCGGCGGTCACAAGGCGCACCTCTACCCAACAGCAGAGCGGTAAGATCCTGTTCGTGACGCCAAGTTGTCGCGGGCGGGGAGGAGGGTGTCGGCACACTGCGCTCACCCCTCTGCTCGGGTCCGGCTGCTGCTGCTCAGTTGTGGCTCGAGCGGTGGGCCGGATCCCGGGGGTTCTCGAGCGGCACTCCTCGCCCGTGAGTGAAAGGGGTATTTTGTTGGGGAGATTGTCCGTGACGCCACCCACGGTTGTGGTGATTTGTAGCACCACCGCTGCTCAACATGGGGATCCCGGGAGTGGTGATGCGGAGCAGCCAGGTGTTGCGTTGCCCCTCCGTGGGTAGGGGTTGGTGATCCCGGGGCCCAGTGATGGTGTGGAAGGTGCAGGGCCTGGTGGGCGCAGGGACGCGGGGGCAGCGCTGTGCCTTGCGGCACTGTGGTACTCACTCAGCCTGAGACGTTGACACAGTTTTACGGTAAACCACACGGCTGGAAAGACGGTTCCCACGGACGGCTGCACTTGCTCTCCCAGCAGGTAACGGTGATGTCCCTCTGACCTACACCTGATGTTTCTCAGTTGGTAGCGATGGGTTCCCACCGGTAATCCGCTCCCCGGCTTGGATATGGGCCGGAGGAGCCCTACTTTGCCCGCAGACGCTGGCCCTGAGGAGCTGGTGCCCTGGCGGTGGCGGTGTTCCTCACTAATGGTTGGACGGTTGTCTTCAATCGGGACTTGGTTGTTGGGGGATCGACGTCCCCTTCACTGACGGATTCGGCAAATTATGACGACTCCTAGCCTTGCCGGGGTCCGAGAGGCCCCTGCCCTGGTGCTGACTGTCCTTCGTATACTGCTCCAGACCGCCGGGCCACTACTCGACCGCGGTCCTTCCAGGAACCTCCGAGCAGTCCCCCTCCAGACGATCACCGCTGTTGCTGACCTGTCCTGCACTTAGCTGGACTCACTTCAGGCCTTTCTACGTACACTTTTGTTCCTTCTCTTCCTTGCTCCACTACCACTTCACTTTCACTTAGCTCCTTTACCACTTCCTTACTCAAGCCCTGCCTGGGCTAAACTGCCTGGTTTCTCCCGCCTCCAGGGCTGTGTACTCCTCGGTGGGCGGAGCCAACCACCTGGCCCACCCCCTGGTGTGAACATCAGCCCCTGGAGGAAGGCAACAAGGATTTTAATAGCTTTGATGTTCCTAACTGGGATGTAGGGTGTGGTGGTGTGATGACCTATGACCCCTGGCTTGCCCAGGGCGTCACAGCAGCAGTTGTGCCCCAGTTGTACACTTCACAGCTAGATTTGCATCAAGCACATTCAAAAATACGCCATTCTTAACCGTCCCCAGGATGACACCGGGGTAGGTAGCAAAGTCTTTCCTGATCCCAGCTCTGTTCATCTTGGCTCCTTTTTAAAAACACTGTAAGCAAGGGTTACTCCAAGCGGAGTCTCCCTTTTTTCCAAAAAATTGGGCCCCACAGACACCCCATCAGTGGCAGCACTTGTGCCCTAGTTGCAAACAGGATGTTTTGATTTGCATCAAGCACATTCCAAATCCACAAGCATTTACTCTCTCCCCAGGATGACACAGGGGTAGTAAATTCCTTGTGGATCCATGACTTGTTCATTTTGATGAACGTTAGTCTGTCCACATTGTCACTGGACAGACGCGTGCGCTTATCTGTCAGCACACACCCAGCAGCACTGAAGACACGTTCAGAGACAACGCTGGCAGCTGGACACGACAAAATCTCCAAGGCGTAAGTTGAGAGCTCTGGCCATTTTTCAAGATTTGAAGCCCAAAATGAGCAAGGCTCCATTTGCAAAATCATGGCATCAATGTTCATTTGGAGATACTCCTGTATCATCCTCTCCAGCCGTTGACTATGTGTCAGACTTGTTGTCTCTGGTGGCCTTGCAAAGGACGGTCTAAAAAAATTATGAAAAGATTCCATAAAATTGCTGTTACCAGCACCAGATACGGTGCTACTGGTACGGGTAGACTGTTGAAGATGACGAGACCGTCCCATGTTTGTCAAGTTACAACTGGGAGATTCACTCCCTGCACCTGCACGGTTGTTTGGTGGAAAAGCCGAGCTAAGATCGAGTAACAGCTTCTGCTGATACTCCTGCATACGTGCGTCCCTTTCTATGGCTGGAATTATGTCACAAAATTTGGACTTGTACCAGGGATCTAATAGTGTGGCAAGCCAGTAGTCATCATCACTTCTAATTTTGACAATACGAGGGTCATGTTGGAGGTAGTGCAGCAAGAAGGCGCTCATGTGTCTTGCGCAGCCATGCGGACCAAGTCCACGCTGTGTTTGTGGCATAGAGGTGCTAACCATTCTTTCTTCCTCTGACATCTCCCCCCAACCACTTTCAACAGAAATTTGACCAAGGTCTCCCTCATCCGCTGAGTCTTCCATGTCCATGGACAGTTCGTCCTCCATTTCTTCATGTTCTCTTGCACCTTCCCCAACATTTCGCCTGCTACCATGCGCCCTTGTTGATCCCTGTCCCCCATGGTCCCATGCCTGCCGCGTTGGTGATGATGAACGTCTGGACCTTGGTGATGTTGTTGTGTCTTGCGCATATGAATCCTCCTGTAGTTCCTCCCCTTCCGGTTGTCTCACCCCCTGACTCCGAATAGTGTTTAGCGTGTGCTCCAGCATGTAAATGACTGGAATTGTCATGCTGATAATGGCATTGTCAGCGCTAAACATATTCGTCGCTATGTCGAAACTGTGCAGAAGGGTGCATAGGTCCTTGATCTGAGACCACTCCATCAGGGTGATCTGCCCCACCTCTGCATCTCATTGGCCCAGGCTATACGTCATGACGTATTGCACCAGGGCTCGGCGGTGCTGCCACAGTCGCTGTAACATGTGGAGAGTCGAATTCCAGCGTGTCGCCACATCGCATTTCAGGCGATGAACCGGCAGGCCGAAAGACTTCTGGAGCGATGCAAGTCGCTCAGCTGCGGCGGTTGAACAGCGGAAGTGAGCAGACAGTTTTCGTGCCCTGGTCAGAAGGCCATCTAGGCCAGGAAAGTGTGTTAAAAATTGCTGGACAACAAGGTTCAACACGTGAGCCATACAAGGCACGTGTGTCACCTTGCCCAGGCGAAGGGCCGCACCCAGGTTTGCAGCATTGTCGAACACGGCCTTACCAGGCTGCAGGTTGAGTGGAGACAACCATTTATTAAACTCGGACCGCAGAGCTGACCACAACTCCTCAGCTGTGTGACTTCTATTCCCAAGACATGTCAAGCTAAAGTCCGTCTGATGCTGTTGCGCTCTGCTGCCAGCATAGTAATGAGGGGTGCGTGATTCCTTCTGCGCAGTGCGAACGCTGGTGGCCTGACCAGGCAGGCTTGGGGCGGAGGTGGAGGACCCAGATGAGGTGGAGGAGGCAGAAGCAGTGACGGAACTTGGACAGACAGAGGATTGACACACAAGTCGTGGGGATGGCAAGACTTGTGCAGCAGACCCTTTACCATCTATCACCATAATTACCCAGTGCCCAGTCAGCGACATGTAACGTCCCTGTCCATGCTTACTGGTCCAAGTATCGGTGGTGAAATGCACCCGTTGACACACAGAGTTTCTCAAGGAAGCGGTGATGTTGTGTGTGACATGCTGGTGTAGCGCGGGCACACCTTTCTTAGAGAAATAGTGGCGACTGGGCATCTGGTACTGGGGCACAGCGACAGACATAAGGTCTCTAAAATTCTGTGTGTCCACCAGGTGGAAAGGCAGCATTTTGGTAGCCAAGAGCTTACAGAGGGATAAAATCAACCTCTTAGCTTTGTCATGGGTCGCAGGAAGTGGCCTTTTATTTGTCCACATCTGAGGGACAGAGATCTGGCTGCTGTGTGTAGACGGTGTTGAGTAGGATGTCCCTGGAAAAATGCAGCTTTGTGAGGAAAGTGCAGGCGTAGACATGATGTCGCCTTCATCCAACGTTGGTGCTATCGATGTCTGAGAGAGCTGTACACACGTACTTGTTTCCCCTTCCAAACCAACTGACGACCTACCAAGCAAACTGCCTGTTGCGGTTACAGTGGTGGAAGTTGTGCGTGGAAAACCAGGTGTGACAGCTGTCCCCACAGTCCTAGAAGCTGAAGAGCGCGCGGATGCACTAGAAGGGGCAGGCGGTGGATGGTTCGCTCCCCTAGGCCGCATTGCAGCACGGTGAGCTTCCCACCGGGACATATGATATTTATTCATGTGACGATTCATGGAAGAAGTTGTCAAACTGCTGAGGTTTTGCCCTCTACTAACAGAATCATGACAAATTTTACAGATCACATAATTTGGGTGATCTTTTGCTATGTCAAAAAAGGACCAGGCTAGGCAAGGCTTAGAGGGCATGCGACCTGCTGATCCACCCCGACTAGTGCTCAGAGGCACAATGGTGGCTGAGGATGCAGTTGTAGACGTGCTACCAGTACTCCTACTCTGTCCAGGAAGGCGCAAGGTAACTTCGTCGTCAGTTGCATCCTCCTCCACCGTCTCTGTTGATCTCCTCGAGGGCTTGACTGTGGGTTGACAGTAGGTGGGATCTAGAACTTCCTCATCAATTGTTGTGTTTGCACTCCCCTCACCCTCAGACCGAGCCTCTTCTTGCCCTGACCAAATTTTTAAGTTGTCATCCCAATCTGGTATCTGCGTCTCATCGTCATCAGTATGTTCCTCATTGTCTATAACAACAGGTGTTACAGTTTGTGAAAAAGGGTCAACATTATGCTCAGAAACTTGGTCCTCACGGCCTAAATCAGAGTCACAAAGGTTCTGGGCATCACTGCAGACCATTTCCTGGTCTGTACTCACTGTAGCTTGGGAGCAGACCTCTGATTCCCAGGCTATAGTGTGACTGAACAGCTCTGCAGACTCAGCCATCTCAGTTCCACCATACTGTGCAGGGCGGATGGAGACTTCAGAGCTGAGAGAAAGCAAGTTTGATTGGGATGACAACTCAGAGGACTGGTGTTTTTTGGATGCGGTAGTTGAGGTGGCGGAGAGGGCACTTGTTGGACCACTTGAGATCCATTCAAGCATTTTCCTTTTTTGGCCATCATCTACCTTTGTTCCAGTTGTTTGTGTCCGTAAAAAAGGGAGCACATCGGATTGTCCACGGTAAGTAGTAGACATCTTACTTTTGCTGGTAGATGGTCTATCTTCAGCAGATGTTAATGGAGCTTTGCCACCTTCCCCACGGACAAACCCTTTTTTTCCTTTTCCAACACGCCTCTTCCCCTTTCCACCAGCATCTGTCATTTTGCCACTCATTTTGATTGCGACAAGATTGTGCACTTAAAATGTGGTAGTAAAAATTGAGAGGTGGTGCAGATTTCAGCGGTGGTCTAGCTTTATTAACAGCAGAATAAACAACAATAATTATCCCTGACAATGCAACTACGGCCCTCAAACTGGCAGCAGTGTTTGCTAGTATAATGGCTTAGTAACAATGAGTTTGAGTGTGCAATGCAGGCAGACGTGCTGCAAATATCTTTGCACTAGTGGGACAATACAGAAGTCCAACAGCCACTTTTATGATGCCACTAAGTTCACTCAGTGTTTGCTAGTATAATGGCTTAGTAACAATGAGTTTGAGTGTGCAATGCAGGGAGACGTGCTGCAAATATCTTTGCACTAGTGGGACAAAACAGAAGTCCAACAGCCACTTTTATGATGCCACTAAGTTCACTCAGTGTTTGCTAGTATAATGGCTTAGTAACAATGAGTTTGAGTGTGCAATGCAGGTAGACGTGCTGCAAATATCTTTGCACTAGTGGGACAATACAGAAGTCCAACAGCCACGTTTATGATGCCACTAAGTTCACTCAGTGTTTGCTAGTATAATGGCTTAGTAACAATGAGTTTGAGTGTGCAATGCAGGCAGACGTGCTGCAAATATCTTTGCACTAGTGGGACAATACAGAAGTCCAACAGCCACGTTTAGGATGCCACTAAGTTCACTCAGTGTTTGCTAGTATAATGGCTTAGTAACAATGAGTTTGAGTGTGCAATGCAGGCAGACGTGCTGCAAATATCTTTGCACTAGTGGGACAATACAGAAGTCCAACAGCCACTTTTATGATGCCACTAAGTTCACTCAGTGTTTGCTAGTATAATGTCTTAGTAACAATGAGTTTGAGTGTGCAATGCAGGTAGACGTGCTGCAAATATCTTTGCACTAGTGGGACAATACAGAAGTCCAACAGCCACTTTTATGATGCCACTAAGTTCACTCAGTGTTTGCTAGTATAATGGCTTAGTAACAATGAGTTTGAGTGTGCAATGCAGGCAGACGTGCTGCAAATATCTTTGCACTAGTGGGACTATACAGAAGTCCAACAGCCACGTTTAGGATGCCACTAAGTTCACTCAGTGTTTGCTAGTATAATGGCTTAGTAACAATGAGTTTGAGTGTGCAATGCAGGCAGACGTGCTGCAAATATCTTTGCACTAGTGGGACAATACAAAAGTCCAACAGCCACTTTTAGGATGCCACTAAGTTCACTCAGTGTTTGCTAGTATAATGGCTTAGTAACAATGAGTTTGAGTGTGCAATGCAGGTAAACGTGCTGCAAATATCTTTGCTCTAGTGGGACAATACAGAAGTCCAACAGCCACGTTTAGGATGCCACTAAGTTCACTCAGTGTTTGCTAGTATAATGGCTTAGTAACAATGAGTTTGAGTGTGCAATGCAGGCAGACGTGCTGCAAATATCTTTGCACTAGTGGGACAATACAGAAGTCCAACAGCCACTTTTATGATGCCACTAAGTCACTCACTGTTTGCTAGTATAATGTCTTAGTAACAATGAGTTTGAGTGTGCAATGCAGGTAGACGTGCTGCAAATATCTTTGCACTAGTGGGACAATACAGAAGTCCAACAGCCACTTTTATGATGCCACTAAGTTCACTCAGTGTTTGCTAGTATAATGGCTTAGTAACAATGAGTTTCAGTGTGCAATGCAGGCAGACGTGCTGCAAATATCTTTGCACTAGTGGGACTATACAGAAGTCCAACAGCCACGTTTAGGATGCCACTAAGTTCACTCAGTGTTTGCTAGTATAATGGCTTAGTAACAATGAGTTTGAGTGTGCAATGCAGGCAGACGTGCTGCAAATATCTTTGAACTAGTGGGACAATACAGAAATCCAACAGCCACGTTTAGGATGCCACTAAGTTCACTCAGTGTTTGCTAGTATAATGGCTTAGTAACAATGAGTTTGAGTGTGCAATGCAGGTAGACGTGCTGCAAATATCTTTGCACTAGTGGGACAATACAGAAGTCCAACAGCCACTTTTATGATGCCACTAAGTTCACTCAGTGTTTGCTAGTATAATGGCTTAGTAACAATGAGTTTGAGAGTGCAATGCAGGCAGACGTGCTGCAAATATCTTTGCACTAGTGGGACAATACAGAAGTCCAACAGCCACTTTTATGATGCCACTAAGTTCACTCAGTGTTTGCTAGTATAATGGCTTAGTAACAATGAGTTTGAGTGTGCAATGCTGGTAGACGTGCTGCAAATATCTTTGCACTAGTGGGACAATACAGAAGTCCAACAGCCACTTTTATGATGCCACTAAGTTCACTCAGTGTTTGCTAGTATAATGGCTTAGTAACAATAAGTTTGAGTGTGCAATGCAGGCAGACGTGCTGCAAATATCTTTGAACTAGTGGGACAATAACAGAAGTCCAACAGCCACGTTTAGGATGCCACTAAGTTCACTCAGTGTTTGCTAGTATAATGGCTTAGTAACAATGAGTTTGAGTGTGCAATGCAGGTAAACGTGCTGCAAATATCTTTGCTCTAGTGGGACAATACAGAAGTCCAACAGCCACTTTTAGGATGCCACTAAGTTTACTCAGTGTTTGCTAGTATAATGGCTTAGTAACAATGAGTTTGAGTGTGCAATGCAGGTAGACGTGCTGCAAATATCTTTGCACTAGTAGGACAATACAGAAGTCCAACAGCCACTTTTATGATGCCACTAAGTTCACTCAGTGTTTGCTAGTATAATGGCTTAGTAACAATGAGTTTGAGTGTGCAATGCAGGCAGACGTGCTGCAAATATCTTTGCACTATTGGGACAATACAGAAGTCCAACAGCCACTTTTATGATGCCACTAAGTTCACTCAGTGTTTGCTAGTATAATGGCTTAGTAACAATGAGTTTGAGTGTGCAATGCTGGTAGACGTGCTGCAAATATCTTTGCACTAGTGGGACAATACAGAAGTCCAACAGCCACTTTTATGATGCCACTAAGTTCACTCAGTGTTTGCTAGTATAATGGCTTAGTAACAATAAGTTTGAGTGTGCAATGCAGGCAGACGTGCTGCAAATATCTTTGAACTAGTGGGACAATACAGAAGTCCAACAGCCACGTTTAGGATGCCACTAAGTTCACTCAGTGTTTGCTAATATAATGGCTTAGTAACAATGAGTTTGAGTGTGCAATGCAGGCAGACGTGCTGCAAATATCTTTGCACTAGTGGGACAATACAGAAGTCCAACAGCCACGTTTATGATGCCACTAAGTTCACTCAGTGTTTGCTAGTATAATGGCTTAGTAACAATGAGTTTGAGTGTGCAATGCAGGCAGACGTGCTGCAAATATCTTTGCACTAGTGGGACAATACAGAAGTCCAACAGCCACTTTTAGGATGCCACTAAGTTCACTCAGTGTTTGCTAGTATAATGGCTTAGTAACAATGAGTTTGAGTGTGCAATGCAGGTAGACGTGCTGCAAATATCTTTGCACTAGTGGGACAATACAGAAGTCCAACAGCCACTTTTATGATGCCACTAATTTCACTCAGTGTTTGCTAGTATAATGGCTTAGTAACAATGAGTTTGAGTGTGCAATGCAGGTAAACGTGCTGCAAATATCTTTGCTCTAGTGGGACAATACAGAAGTCCAACAGCCACTTTTAGGATGCCACTAAGTTCACTCAGTGTTTGCTAGTATAATGGCTTAGTAACAATGAGTTTGAGTGTGCAATGCAGGTAGACGTGCTGCAAATATCTTTGCACTAGTAGGACAATACAGAAGTCCAACAGCCACTTTTATGATGCCACTAAGTTCACTCAGTGTTTGCTAGTATAATGGCTTAGTAACAATGAGTTTGAGTGTGCAATGCAGGCAGACGTGCTGCAAATATCTTTGCACTAGTGGGACAATACAGAAGTCCAACAGCCACTTTTATGATGCCACTAAGTTCACTCAGTGTTTGCTAGTATAATGACTTAGTAACAATGAGTTTGAGTGTGCAATGCTGGTAGACGTGCTGCAAATATCTTTGCACTAGTGGGACAATACAGAAGTCCAACAGCCACTTTTATGATGCCACTAAGTTCACTCAGTGTTTGCTAGTATAATGGCATAGTAACAATAAGTTTGAGTGTGCAATGCAGGCAGACGTGCTGCAAATATCTTTGAACTAGTGGGACAATACAGAAGTCCAACAGCCACGTTTAGGATGCCACTAAGTTCACTCAGTGTTTGCTAGTATAATGGCTTAGTAACAATGAGTTTGAGTGTGCAATGCAGGTAGACGTGCTGCAAATATCTTTGCACTAGTCGGACAATACAGAAGTCCAACAGCCACTTTTATGATGCCACTAAGTTCACTCAGTGTTTGCTAGTATAATGGCTTAGTAACAATGAGTTTGAGAGTGCAATGCAGGCAGACGTGCTGCAAATATCTTTGCACTAGTGGGACAATACAGAAGTCCAACAGCCACTTTTATGATGCCACTAAGTTCACTCAGTGTTTGCTAATATAATGGCTTAGTAACAATGAGTTTGAGTGTGCAATGCAGGCAGACGTGCTGCAAATATCTTTGCACTAGTGGGACAATACAGAAGTCCAACAGCCACTTTTATGATGCCACTAAGTTCACTCAGTGTTTGCTAGTATAATGGCTTAGTAACAATGAGTTTGAGTGTGCAATGCAGGTAGACGTGCTGCAAATATCTTTGCTCTAGTGGGACAATACAGAAGTCCAACAGCCACTTTTAGGATGCCACTAAGTTCACTCAGTGTTTGCTAGTATAATGGCTTAGTAACAATGAGTTTGAGTGTGCAATTCAGGCAGACGTGCTGCAAATATCTTTGCACTAGTGGGACAATACAGAAGTCCAACAGCCACTTTTATGATGCCACTAAGTTCACTCAGTGTTTGCTAGTATAATGGCTTAATAACAATGAGTTGGAGTGTGCAAAGGGCAGGAGGGTACAGTGGCAGGGTTGTGGGTCTCTGGGTAGAGGAAAGGAAGCCTGCCTTTCTATCCCTCCTAATGGGGAAATGCAGCGAGGAAATCCCTGACCTTAGCTACACAGACGCTGTCATCGTGTGTAGCTATTAAACTCTGTTTTCACGGACCTGTCACCTATGGCTCTGACCCTGCCGGTATTAGCCCTTAAAAGGACTGATAGAAAGTGCTATCCCTATTCTGTACAGCGCTGTGTATAGAGCGTGCACAGCAGTATCGGAGATAGCCGCTGCGCCAGCGGTGACTGACACCAAGGACGCAGAAGACATAATGGCGTCCGGACGGGCAGATACTCGTTTTTATAATGCAGGGACATGTGACATGGACATCCTACCACACATGCTGTTGCTTCTCTGGCTAAAAGTACACTTAGCTGTGTGTGTGTCTGGGATTGGCTGACATGCTGGCCCGCCCCACTACACGCGCGCGCTTAGGGAAGGAAGACAAGGAAAAAAAAAAAAAAATGGCGATCGCCATTAGCCATACAGCAGTGATCTGAATGCGCTGTTCCCGCACACTATACACTGAAATTTCATAATAGTGTGAGTCACAGAGTGACTTACACTATTACAGCGGAAACCCAGCTAGTAATTAGCTGGTCTTTTTGCTGCTAGAACCGTTCTCGAACGTATCTAGAACTATCGAGCTTTAGCAAAAAGCTCGAGTTCTAGTTCTATCTAGAACAGCCCCCAAAATCACTCGAGCCGCGAACTGGAGAACCTCGAACCGCGCTCAACTCTATTGATGACCAAATTTCCAATTACTTTTCAGGCTCAACTCATGGACATATTGGAAAAGGCCCATGAACAAAACATCATTCTTAAAAAAAATAATGGAATCTATGTTAATAACTTCCCCTTGAATGCCCACCTTTTATCTCATTACCAAAATCCACATGGATCCATTGGACCCACCTGATTGACCTATTGTTGCTGGAAATGCTGGATTGTGTGAGGTAGCTGTCAGATAATTGACTTTTATCTAAAACCTCCAGTTGCTGCATTGCTTTCATACATTAACAACACCACATCGGCTGTATGTATATTAGTTCAACTACACATAGAAAAACATGACAATGGTCACGCCCAATGTAGAGTCCTTATATACCTCCACTCGGCATGCAAAAAGATTGAAAGCCTTTGCATGGCTCCTTTATTCTAGCAACATTGAATCTCCTATGGCTGAGCTTTTACTAACCTTGATAGAATTCATCCTTACTCATAATTATTTTATGTTTTACAGCCAAATATATTTAAAATTACAGGGTACTGCGTTGGGGCATGTCAACCACCAAAACACGTATTGCAAAATTAAAATTACTTTCTTTTAACTTGCTCCTGTGTGCAGTGCCTGAAATTATCCGTCTTTTCTTTTTTTTTGTTCCTTCTTGTCTTCAGCTCCATACTCACTCATACTCATAATCACCGTTGTTTCGAGCCTGGCAATTGCAGCTTCCAGTGTGGTCAGTGACTCCCAGCGATCTGAGGACGTTCTGCCTTTGTACAGCACAATACCCTGCTGCTGGTGCTTCCTTGTGCAGTGGGGATAGCATCCGAGTCAGAGTTGCCGTAGTGACTGTACCTCGGATTATACAAGACATATCCATGGAGGATCTGCATTGGAGAGGGATTTTGTACCCGATACTATCTACAACACCTTGTTGGATCCACATGTCCCAGTGTTGTGCTTGCCCAGCACAACATGAGCGAGTGAATGAATATAGTGTTCAATTTTATCATTCTTTATAAACAGTTCCACACAGGGAGCGCTTTTTACTATTTCTCTTACATGAGTAAGGGCTAGGGGACTGCAAAAGGAAGCAAAGTGTGGATTAAGGCAGGACAATTATACTTACCGAGTCTCTGCACGGTTGTGAAACTGCTCATTAAACCTCATGAATATTCACTGCTTCCCCCACGCAACCTCCGTGACAGCAACTGTCATTGTTTGCAGTCTGACTGTCTGTGTCTGTGGTTGGTTATCCTCACAGTGGCTGTCTAAGTCTTTGAAGCAAAGTGTAAAAATAAATAAACAATTTACAGAAATAGCTTAGGATACCTAGAGCAGATAGGGCAGAGAGCTAGAGGCTGCAGCCCACAGCTGTGTTCCTTATCTTGGCTGTGTATCAAAATACGAGTGGCCCATGCTGGGGGATTTTTTTAATTATTTAAATAAATAATTAAAAAAAAAAAAGCCTGGGCTTACCCCCCAATTTTGATACACAGCCAAAATAAAGCAGACAGCTGGGGGTTGGTATTCTCAGGCTGGGGAGGCCCATGGTCATTGGGCTCTGTCCAGCCTAAAAATATAGCCCACAGCCACCGCAGAATTGGCACATCCATAAGATGTGCCAATTGTAGCACTTAACCTACTTATCCTGATTGCCCTGGAGCGGTGGCAATCGGGGTAGTATAAGTGGTTAATGAAAGCTGTGATTTTGATTTGTTAGAAATCACAGCTTTCATCAAGGCCTGGATTAGCAATGGAGAAGGGTCTCTGAGAACCCCCATTACTAATCGTGTAAGTAAAAAGAAATAAACAAAACACAGTGAAAAATCCCTTATTTAAAAAAAACACCACCCTCGCTCCAATTTATTAACCCCCAAAACACACCTGCAGATACGACATAATCCACAGACATGACATCCCATGCCAATTCCGACTCTGCTACATCCGGAGGTCGTAGCAATTGGTCACATTAGAAAACGTAACCAATCACTGCGGGCAGTGGGACACACTGATGGAGCCGTATCTGTGAGAGCGGTGACGTGAATGAGTTCACCTGAGGTCACAGCTGGCAGTTCCCACAGTACCCTAGCTGTGACCTAAGGCGAACACACTGCTGTCACTGCTTTCACAGCTGCAGCCCCGTCATTGAACTCAAATCCGGCATGGAGTTAAATGATCCTGGATTACCGGAATATTGACTTTAATACTGCGAGATAAACTAATTAACCAGCAACATTAAAGCCAATAATCTGACAGCATTGAACTCAATGCCAGATTATCAGAATGTGCATGAATTCCGGTAACCCGGCATTGAGTTCAATGAGTTCACCTGAGGTCAAAGCTGGGATACCATGGAAACTCCAGCTGTTACCTCAGGTGAATTAATTGAACTAAATGCAGGATTACCAGATTAGGCTATGTGCGTACATTGAGTATTTGATTGCAGACATTTCTGCATCAAATCTTCATATTCTGACAGAAAAGACACCAAAAACGCGTCAACAATGCGTCAGGTTTTTGGTGCATTTTTTTGCCAGAAGATGCAGATTTGGTGCAGAAATGTTTAACACCAAATTTTCAACATGTAGACATATTGCCTAATCTGGTAATCAAGCATTGAGTTCAATGAATTCACCTGAAGTCACAGCTGATGTTCCCACGGTACCCCAGTTTGTGACCTCAGGTGAACCCATTAAGTTCAATGCTGGATTACCCGAATGCGTGCACATTCCTGTAATCCGACATCAATTTTAATGCTACCGGATTATTGAGTTCAATGGTGCTGGATAATCAGGTAATCCGTCACCATTGACATCAATAATCCTGTAATCTAGGACCATTGAACTCAATGCCGAATTACCAGATTTTAGTTCAGTGATGGGGCCCAGCTGTGAGAGCGGTGATGTCAGTGAATTCACCTGAGGTCACAGCTGGGGTACCATGGGAACTGCCAGCTGTGACCTCAGGTGAACTCACTGATGTCACTGCTTTCACAGCTGTGGCTGTCAGTGTGTCCATGCGGCCGCAGTGATTCGTCACATCTTCTAATATGACTGCGCACTGTGACCTCAGATGTAGCAGAGCCGGGATCGTCATAGGACGTTGTGCCTGTGGATTACGTCGAACCTGCAAGTGTGTTTTGGGAGTTAAACTGGAGAAATAAGTTGTTTTTTTAATTAAGGATTTTTCTCTGTGTTTACATTTTTCTTTTTACTTACACAGTTAGTAATGGGGGGTCTCAGACAACTGCCCATTACTAACCTCGGTTTTGACGACCGCTGTGATTTTTTTGACAAGTCACAGCTGTCATTAATCCCTAATATTACCCCGATTGCCACCACTACAGGGCAATCAGGATTAGTTGGGTAAGCTGCAGGATTTGTGCACCTAATCGATGCACCAATTCTAGGGCGGTTTGCGGGCTGCTATTTTTTGGCTGGTAGGGCCAAATAACCATGGGCCTCCCCAGCATGAGAATACCAGCTATTCACTTTATCTTGGCTGGGCATCAAAATTGAGGGTGGAGGGAACCCCACACCACTTTTTTTTATTATTTATTCAAATAATTAAAATAAAGCCACATGGGATCGATTGTATTTTGATACACAGCCAAGATAACGCACAGCCTCCAGCTGTCTGCTTTATCTACACTGGGTATCAAAATACGGGGGACCTTATGCCATTTTTTTTCTATTATGTATTTTTACACTTCACACTCGGGACGCAGACAGCTACTCTGATGGCAACCAATCACAGATGCTGGAGACGCTGGCAGTGTGACTGAAAAAAAATCACAGACGCTGTCACAAAAGGGGGCCGGGGGAAGCAGAGAATATGCATGACATTTAATGAGCGAACCCGCAAGCAGCCTCTCAGAGACTCAGTAAGTGTATTGTCTTGCTTTAATCTCCATTTTGCCTCTTTTTTCTGGGTGGCCAAACCTAAACAGTAACATGAACTTCCCTAAGAAGATCACTGTAATTGTACTAACCAGAAGAGAAAAGATAAAGCTGTATTATTACCTTTACTAAACAGTGAACGGTGTAAAAAAAAAATCCCAAAAAACAATTCCTGACTTGCTGTTTCATGTTTATTCTGCCTTCCAAAAATCAGAATAAAAACTATCCAAGAATATTATGTGCCCGAAAATGGTACCAATATAAACGTCATCTCGGCCCGCAAAAAAACAAGACCTCACATGACTCTGTCTGCAGAAATCTTGAAAAATGATAGCTCTCAATATATGTTGATGCAAAAACTTTTTTTGAGGAAAAACAAATCTTTTTATTGTGTGATAGCAGCCAAAGAGCCCCCCAAAAAACTGGTATCACTGTAATCGCACCACATTACAACGATACCATCTAAGCAACCAACTAATCTTTTATACTGCATGGAGAACAGCTTAAAAAAGAAATAAAAGTGATTCCAGAACTACTCTTGATTTATTTATTCTTCCTCCTAAAATTCGCAGTAAGGTTCGGCTCACAATTATCCGGAACGCTGCGCTAAGTGCTTACACCGGGGTCATTGTAAGTTATAATAGCAAGAACCTCTTTTTTTTTTAGTTCATAACCTTGCAGAACTTTTTTCACTAAAACATGTAGAAACTGGCTGGTGTGATGATGAGGAACTTTAGTATTTTTTACTGCCAGTGTCTTGGTAACATGTTTTTGGTGTTACAAACAAATCGAACATTGATAGCAAAATAGTTCACCTCGTGACTTGTGCACACATCCATTTTAAGAAACATGAGTGTCTCTTGAGAGTCTTTTTAAGATCTTTTTGGTTAAGGGCTTCTTCAATCACTAATTTTCTAATGCTTTCTCTTTCCAGAGAAATACCAAGTTTACAGGCCATTTCTCCATTAAGAGCTGTAAAAGCTGGTCGTGCAACTAATGATAATGGTACACCGTCCTTCACAACAAGCTCTATGAGCTATCTTTTAAACATATCTGTTGTCATTGTTACAGTAACTTTGTCACTTACAAAATATCTTGTAACTGATGTTTTCTTCTGAAACGCTCTATCCTCCTTTGTCTGTCAGGAAGTGCTGGGCACTGGTTTCTTGGTGCTGCGGTTATATTTTTCAGTCACAGCTTTGAAAACTTCTGGGTGGAAGCATTGTAAATGTCTTCTGAGATTGGAAGCTCTTGTAGGAGCATTTTTTAACGCTGCCTGAGTATGCACAGATTTTGACATTGTAGCATTTGTTTTCCTCTGGGTCACTTGTCAAACATTGACACACAAAATATGTTTTATCTCGATTCACTGTGAAATGCTCAAATACAGCTGACTTCATAGGAAGATTCTTAGACACTTTGTAATTCTATAAATTCGCTCTCAAAATAATTTTGTCCTATAAAAAAAATAATAAGGTATATTGTAATTCCTGCAAGAATAGGAAATCATGTATGTAAAATTTTGGATAGAAATAAAAGATGATAATTACTTACCGGTAATTGGATTTTCCAGAGCCATGACAGCACCGTACGTGAGAGAGTGTATTCGTCCCCAGGAACAGGAAACCTTCTTGAAAATAAAAGGGGCAGCACCTCTCCAAAGCCCCAATGTGCTTGTAGGGCCTTAGAGGTAACCGCCAATTACCCCTAGATAAGACAAGATTTATTAAAGTCGGGACTGTGCCTGGGGCTTGTGTAATAAGTGGCTGACCCCCTTCCCTCCTGGATCCTTGCATCTGCAGTCTTAGTGGACTTCTCTCGTCATTTCCCTTATTAGTGCACTATTAATAAGTTTATACACCTTTTGGTTTGTTCCTGACCTATGTTATAAAGTTACTTGGCTGGCTACCCCCTTCCCTTGCCTGCTGCATTCAGAGTCTGAGACCTGCTTGGTTGGGGCGGGGTCACGGTCTTGATGAATGTGTTAAGGTATTTGACTGTTAAGCAATGATGTTGTGTCCTTGAGCTCTACTAGTGGTGTACCCCCTTCCCCTTTGCCGTTTCCCTCTTCCCCCCTAACCCCCCCTTTTTTTTCTCACTTCCTCTTCCCCCTTTCCCTTCCTCCCCTCTCCCTCTCCTCACCTTTAGGGTGCACTGTAAATTGCCTCAGATTTCTTATTGCCAAGTGGAGGCTGGATACTTTTTGGTGCCTTTGTTTAGTCACTCCCCCTTTATGGCATGTTCTTGTAACACAGTTTTCCAGTTATTGCTGTTTTATTTCTCCCGGTTCTGGTGTAGAAGCCAGGACTAATATCTTTAGGGGTCTTCTAAGGGAGCACCTCTTTTCTTCTCTACTTTTCATTCTCTTTTCAAGATTTTTTTTTACCTTTTTCTTTCAATCCCGCCTCTTCCTGGTCTTTTCTCCCTCTACTGCCCTTCTTGCTCCCTTCCCTGGTTAAGCATGACTGCCTTGAACCTA
This sequence comes from Anomaloglossus baeobatrachus, assembly GCF_048569485.1. Taxonomy (NCBI): domain Eukaryota; kingdom Metazoa; phylum Chordata; class Amphibia; order Anura; family Aromobatidae; genus Anomaloglossus; species Anomaloglossus baeobatrachus. The sequence continues at coordinate 339,760,831 of NC_134356.1, forward strand.
TGCTCCTACAATCTCAGGTGGTTCAATACCCCGGAGAAGAGATCACAAATCCTCTACCACATGCACAAGAAATGTGTGCATTTTCTGTTGCTCCAAAAAACCCATTTCAAAACGGACCAAACTCCTATGCTCAAGAATAGTAATGGGCGATCCCGATCTGTAAAGATCGGGGATCGTACCGATCACATAGTGATCGTGTACACGATCCCGATCATGAGCTTTCCTGGGAAGCTCGCGTTACAGATAGTCTCCAGATCGGGTCCAGGGGCCGTAAAATAAAAAAGAGCAAAATACAAGGCACTCTCAAGGATTAGTTTTCCCAAAATTTTATTCCAAATGCAGTTTAACATGTGACATTTCGGCCATGTGTTGACCTTCACCAAACAACTTATATTATTAGAAACCCAGAATAAATGTGGCAGCGGTGGATACTGGGGTTTCTAATAATATAAGTTGTCTGGTGAAGGCCAACCCGTGGCCGAAACGTCACATGTTAAACTGCATTAGGAATAACATTTTGTGAAAACTAATCCTTGAGAGTGCCTTGTATTTTGCTCTTCAATATATATGGTGTGGAAGCCAACAAGTGCACCTGAATAATATCAACCACTGTGGCTGTGCCTTATCTTATTGCAAGTAAAAAAACAAAACACATTATTAAAAAACATTATGATTATATACTTACAGGTCCCGCAATGCGTCCTGCAGACTGTGTCACCCGGCCGCTTCTGCTTCCACATCCGATCATTGCTGTGCCCTCCCGGTAACCACCAGTGACTAATGGACCTTCCGTGATGTCATAGCCATGTGACCAGTCAGGTGTGAATGTTGTATTACCTCATTGGCTACAGACTGGTCACAAGACTATGACATCATCAAAGGTCCTGTTAACTGAACTTTCATTATCATTGTGCGAGTGTTGCATCACATCACGGCGCATAATCTCCCGACAGGAGCGGGTCATCTGCATGTGTTTCCATGCAGCTGATGCACTCCTTTCTGGAGAGCGCCAGGTGCGGGGTGATGCAATGCGAGACACAAGTGCAATCATTCCCTCACTGTCAGCTTGTTTCTTGCTCTCTACAGAGCGATGTAGCAAAGCTAACAATGCTCTCTCTGCTTCTCACACTGTATAGACGCACAATGCACCATTTCCAGGGGCAGCTGCGGGCTGCCCGAGAATCTCGGGCCCCAGCTGCCTGGTTTTAATTGACTGACGATCAAAATAGGTTGGGAGCCTATGCATTTTTTTAAAAATTATTTTTTTAAATGATTAAAAAAAAATGAATGGGCTTCCCTGTATTTTGATTGCCAGCCAAGGTAAAACCAGGCAGATGGGGTGGTATCCCATAGCTGTCCGCTTTATCTGTGCTGAGAATCAAAAATACAGCGGAGCGCTACGTCATTTTTTAATGATTGAATTATTTTTACAGTACTGTGATGTCAGGCAATCACAGACCCAACACAGAGAATGGGTGTCTGTGATTGGCTGTTTGAGGAAGGGACAGCCATGTAGTCTTGCTCAGCTGGTCACACCCACTAACCTGGAGGCAGATCAATCATAAAATCTGAATTTTTTTTCAGTGGCCTCTTAATTTTTGACAGAGCTGTATATGTGATTATGTATATATATATATATATATATATATATATATATATATATATATATATATATATATATATATATATATATATACACACATATACAGTACAGACCAAAAGTTTGGACACACCTCATTCACAGAGTTTTCTTTTTCTTTATTTTCCTTTATTTTACTTTATGTATTATGACAAGAAAAAAGCAGCCAAGTAAAGAAAAACGAGTGGCTATTATTACTTTAAGAAATGAATGTCAGTCAGTCCGAAAAATTGGGAAAACTTTGAAAGTGTCCCCATGTGCAGTAGCAAAAACCATCAAATGCTATAAAGAAACTGGCTCACATGAGGACCGCCCCAGGAAAGGAAGACCAAGAGTCACCTCTGCTGCAGAGGATAAGTTTATCTGAGTCACCAGCCTCAGAAATTGCAGGTTAACAGCAGCTCAGATTAGAGACCAGGTCAATGCCACACAGAGTTCTAGCAGCAGACACATCTCTAGAACAACTGTTAAGAGGAGACTTTGTGCAGCAGGTCTTCAGGGTAAAATAGCTGCTAGGAAATCACTGCTAAGGACAGGCAACAAGCAGAAGAGACTTGTTTGGGTGAAAGAACACAAGGAATGGACATTAGACCAGTGGAAATCTGTGCTTTGGTCTGATGAGTCCAAATTTGAGATCTTTGGATCCAACCACCGTGTCTTTGTGCGACGCAGAAAAGGTGAACGGATGGACTCTACATGCCTGGTTCCCACCGTGAAGCATGGACGAGGAGGTGATGGTGTGGGGGTGCTTTGCTGGTGACACTGTTGTTTTTTTTTTCAAAATTGAAGGCATACTGAACCAGCATGGCTACCACAGCATCTTGCAGCGGCATGCTATTCCATCCGGTTTGCGTTTAGTTGGACCATCATTTATTTTTGAACAGGACAATGACCCCAAACACATCTCCAGGCTGTGTAAGGGCTATTTGACTAAGAAGGGGAGTGATAGGATGCTACACCAGATGACATATGAATCATTTAAAAAAATGATGTAGCGTTCCACGGTAGTATTTTTGATGCTCAGCACAGATAAAGCAGACGGCTATGGGCTGCCAATCCCATATGTCTGGCGTTACCTTAGCTGGCAATCAAAATACAGGGCAGCCTATTAATTTTTTTTTTTAATTAAAAAAAATAAAATGAAAAAAAAAATGCGTGGTCTCCCACTGTATTTTGATCGTCAGTCAGGTAAAGCCAGGCAGTTGGGGGCTGGAATACTCAGCAGCCTGCAGCCACCCCTGGAAATGGCGCATTGTTTCTTAGCGCCATTTCCAGGCGCTTTACCCAACTCGTCCAGTGGCCCTGGTGTCGGGTGGCACGCTGGGTAGTAAAGGGGTTAATACCAGTTTTGTATTCTCAGGTGGTACTAAGCCCGAAATTCATGGTGTCACGCCAAATTAGACATGGCCACCATGAATTTCTAGTAAACAGTAAAAAAAAAACAACACAGAGAAATTTTTTTTTATTAGACATAAAACAAAAAAAAACATTTAGAGACTCCATCTTTATTATAAAAACAATCCTTAGTCCGACGTAATCCACAGGGAGAGGAATGTCAGCTCTGCTATATCACTCTGCACAGACAACGTCTATATAAAGTGAGAAGCAGAGAGCCATGTCAGTTCTGCTACAACAAGCAGGCTGACAGTGAGGGTATGACTCGTGCAGTCTCGCATTGCATCATCCCACACCTGACACTCTCTGGACAGGAGCGCATCAGCTGAATGGAAACATGCAGCCAACCCGCTGCTGTCAGGCGATTGTGCGCTGTGATGCGATGCGACACTCGCACAGTGACAATCCAAGTTCAGTTAACAGGACCTGCGAGACGTCATAGCCATTTGACCAGTCTGTAGCCAATGAGGTAATGCAATATTCACACCAGACTGGTCACATGGTTATGACGTCACGGTCCTTTTAGTCAGCTGTGGTTACCGGGTTGAGCCTAGAATACACGGGCTGCAGTCAGGTCATGGGCGTGATCAGCTTGGTTGATGGGCGTGACTATTTGGGTTGGGGGTCTGGCACTGTTTTTTCTTGTCCACTATAATCATGCAAGGGAGGCTTCGCCCCCCCTTCATCTGGGGGTCGTACCCCCAGACTCCCGCTTCTATTATAATCAACTCTATGCCCACGTGGACTTACAATAAACATTGTTTTTCTGTCTGAAAAGGTCAGGCTGGAAAAATCAGGCAGCATTTTGAACACGCCCCATCACATGAGAAGTTACGTCATACCTGTCAGGAGCCCGTACATTCTAGCATCTACCGTGGTTACCGGGCGGCACAGAAATGATTGGATCCGGAAGCAGAAGCGGACGGGAGACCAAGTCTGCAGGACACATCACGGAACCTGTAAGTATAATGACAATGTTTATTATTAACTATATTCTTTATTTTACAGCCCCCTCCCGCTCCATCACATAACTGTAAAGTCAAAGATCTGTGATCGGACACAAGATCATGTTATCTCGATCCCAATCTTTACAAAACGATCAGGCGAAGCTCCCCGATCCTGACCATCGGGGGGATCGCCCATCACTACTCTAGAACAAATACTACACTAAGTGGTGGCTCAGCTCTAATGCGGAGTCAAGGTCGAGGGGGGTGAGCATTGCTCTCCACAAATCACTGCCAGCCACTATCATAGACCATCAATGAGACCCTAATGGGTGTTTCCTATTTCTTAAGCTTTCTATGTCTGACAGTGTTCACAATTGCAAATTTCTATCTACCTAACCAGGACCAGGTTCGAGCCTGCACAAGATACCTCAATCTTCTCTGTGGCTTTGCCAAGGGATCGATTATACTAGGAGGAGACATGGACTTTATGATGGATCGCATTGCCAACACTTCCTCTGGTAGGTCCCATATACCATCTTCTCAGGTGGCTTCCCTTAAGTCTAAACTCTTGGAATGTGGATGTGTGGAGACCTCCATCCTAGAGTCCGTGATTACACATACTATTTGGGATTTCATAACTACTATAGCAGAATAGATATGTGTTTGTTCAGCCACCGTCTGCGCTCGCTCGACCCAATCCCCTCTATAGAGTCTATGGTCTGGTTGGACCATGCCCCTGTTGCCCTCACAATTTCTGACGCAGCCCCTGGAACTGGTCTCTTAAGTCCGCCTTCCTCAAAGATCCTACATGTCTAGCAGCGGTCAAAGAGGTTATAGGTGACTTCCTTACAAACCACAGTGCTGATACCACTCACTTGCCAGTACAATGGGAGGCCCTCAAGTGTGTAGTGAGGGGTACTCTGATAAAGCATGGTTCCAGAATCAAAAAAGATAACAGGTTTAATATAGAGCACTTGTCGCTCCTTATTCAACGTCTTGAAATAGAGCATAAGCGGACCAGGACCCACGGGTGCTTGCCGACCTGATCAACGCCAGATCTGATCTCAGAACCCTATTGGACTACGCCCCAGCTCGGTACCTGGATAGAACTCGATGATATTTTTATGAATACTCCAACAAACCGGGGAGAGCATTGGCCAGGTTCCTGCACCCCCGTGTCCCAGCGGCGTTTGTTCCTATCATCCGGTGATCCTCAGGGAAACAGCTACATAAACCAGAGGAGATTTCGGAAGCCTACAGAATACTACAACTCACTCTATAACCTCAGGAGCTCGCTGACATGTCTCCTGAGTCGTTTGGTTCTCGGGTTGACGCATTAGTGGCGGACTTGCGCCTTCCCTCTGTCCCAGAATAGGAGACTGCGGCCTTGGATGAACCATTCTCTGACCAGGAGATCTCTGCAATATCAAAGGAGTTGGCAAATGGGAAAAGTCTTGGGTCAGATGGATTCTCTAGAAACTTCTATAATACCTTCCAGGCAGAATTAGTCCCATTTCCCTGCAAAACGTTCAATGCCATTTCCCTCGACTACCCCTTCATTCTCCAGACTAGATCAGCCACTATCTCCATCATCCCCGTACCAGGTAAAGAACGTACCCTCTGTTCCAACTACCGACCAATTTCATTAATTAACGTCAATGTCAAAATTTTTGCTAAACTGATTGCTAATCGTCTAGGTTCCCTCCTCCCCAACTTCATCCATAACAATCAGGTGGGGTTTATACAACAGCGGGAAGCCCGGGACAATACTAACAAAACCTTTCTTATAATATCATATCTTTGAAGGCGGCGTTTCCCAGCACGCCTTCTTTCGACCGATAACAAAAAAGCTTTCGACCAATTGAACTGGCCTTTCCTTCGCTCGGCGCTGACTCAATTAGGTATCAAAAAGCTGATGCTTAATAGGATTATGGCCCTATAGCTCCACCCTATGGCTGGAATTAAAGTAAATAACATCCTCTCCTCCCCTTTTTCTATTTCTAATGGGACTCGGCAGGGGTGCCCTCTCTCCCCCTTATTGCGCGTCATAGCTATGGAACACCTCGCAGTAGCATCGAAAATCCCCCGACATTACGGGTCCCCACATAAAAGGGAAAGAGGTAAAACTAGCTCTCTATGTGGACAACCTCCTATTATACCTGACCAATCTATGTCTCCTTCCCGGACCTTATAAAAGAATTTGAGAGGTTTGGGGGTGTATCTAACTTTAAGGTTAATTTTACCAAATTGGAAGCCGTTAACATCTCCCTGCCTTACACCGTGGTTGCCTCCCTCCAGAACTCTTTCCCATTTAGGTGGCAGTCGAGGGCTATTACGTATTTGGAGGTTTGGGGGCTCACCAACCCGGCTGACATCTTTTCCCTCAAGTACTCTGCACTGTACCATCGCATTCTCCTCGATTTAAAGTCTTATGACCACTCCCAACTCTCTTGGTTTGGAAGAATAAAAGCAATAAAATGGACATCTTTCTTTATCTCTTTCAAACCACCCCAATTCACACGCCTCGATAGTTCTTTAAAGCCCTACAAAAAGCCTTCAATAAATTTGTTTGCGGTTCCCGCAGGCCCAGGATTAGATCTGATATCATAACGAGACCTAAGGGGAGGGGGGGTTGGGGCTCCTAAACCTGGAGAGATACTACCAAGCGGTCCTGCTCTCCAGGATGCTGGACTGGTGTTTCAATTAACACAGTAAGCAACGGGTGCAGATCGAGTGGTTGGTGTCCCCATCCTCTCCCTTCTCCTTACCCTGGACATTTCTGCCCATTTGTCCCCCTCTGGGAGACAGTTCTTCCTCCTGTTCTGGGATAAGCTTCCTAAGAGGTCTGACCTGGTCACGGCAAATAGCTTGCTCTGCCCTCTCTTTGATAATCCTGTCTTCCTGACGGCGATTGGTAGAGAGTCATTCCTGTGTTGGCACTCCTTGGATCGAGTCAGGGCAGACGGTGGAACTTCTCTCTAGATCTCCGGACCTCGTGACCTTGCGTGAGACCTACCCAGGAATATCCCTCTCGTGGTGGGAGTTCCTCCAGCTCCAGACTTTTGTCCACAATTGGCAGTCTCAGGGGAAATGCGGACACCTAACTCTTCCTTTGAGTCCTTGGCAAAGTCGGCTTCCCCTGTCTCTCACCTGATCTCTCAACTATACTCGATCCTCACGGAAGTGTGCCTGGAGGCGTCGCCTGATTATCTGGATTCAGGGCAGGACGAACTGCAAATCACACTGTCAGATATGGATCGCTCTAAAATATTCACTATAACCCATAAAATATCAGTCTCCTGTCTTAGCCAGGAAAACAAGTTTAAGATATTGACGTGCTGGTATAGATGCCGGGTCTTCTTGCATTGGATTTCCCCCTTGGTCTTTGCTGGAGATGTGACACGGAGGTTGTTACCATGACCCATGTTTGTTGGTCCTGTGAATGTCTCCGGTCGTTCTGCTCCTCAATTTTTGAAATCTACTCCCAGGTGTCAGGCACTTGCCTGCTCTTCTCTTCCTCTTGCCTGGCAGTTTGGCGGGAATCAAGACGGATGTTCTGAGATTCTTTTTGACAGTGCCTAGAATTGTTATCCCCAGGCACTGGAGATTCCCTGACCTGCTGTTTGTGAGGGAGTGGATTTCGGAACTGAATCATTTACAGCGAATGGAATCCGTTATGGCACACAATTACGACTCATGGGACCGGTATCAAAAAATTTGGTTCCCCTGGTCATCCTTTAAGGATGGTCCTCGGTTTGCTGACTGGCTTGCCTGATATTGTTGAGATATTTTCCTAGCCCCCGTTCCTTCCCTCCGCTCCCTCTTGATCCTCTCTGTATCGCCTTCACTTTTCTTCTCCCTCTTCCCCCTTTTTTTTTTGTTCTCACTCTTTTTTATCTTCTACTTTTTGTTTTCCAAGCCATTGTTTGAGCTTCATAAATAATCCCTGATGTGATTATTGCTGATAATATTTGTTCTACTCATGATCGGCTTGTACTGAGATTGTATTTTCTCCTGGTTTTCATCGCGTTCTGAAATGGGAACTTTGAAGCGTTATCAGCTTTTTCATTCTATCGTGTCTCAGTTTCTTTTATGGGGTTTGAAGTCATATTGATGTCGATATGGGTTTGTTATTTAACGTTGTTCTTTGATAAACTCAATAAAAATGATTTACAGTAAAAACACACTCCAACCAGTGTATAAAGATACCAGGGGTTACATATAATAAAGACATGACCCCTAAGCCCTCCTCCAGAAATACAAAAAATAAGCAATATCCAGCTGGTAACAGCAGGTAAATACAGGCAATAAATAGAAAACTATAAGAAACACTTCAAAATAGCAGAATTAGTAATGCTTCATGTACAGCGATGTCAAACATGAATACAGAAAATATACCCTGTAAACAAAACAATAAGATGAGTGCCTGAGACTAACCACAGAAAACTAAGCTGAATAACCATACAGGAGGAGGGAGGAAAAGCATCCCCACGCGCATCGCCACGGACAATGGCAGCTTCCTCAGTAGGGATGGAATGTATAATATGTAGCTGAAGTGCACCATATATTCATCTCAACTAAAAGCCTAGATTATTTGATCAGGAATAGAACAGACATTTATAGGACATTTAATAACTTTCCCAGATTCTTATGAAAAAATATTCGTCACATACTGCATTGAATCGCTGTACCCAAGTTATATATTTTAGAAGTCTGAGTCGGTCCATTTTATACCAACTCCGACTCCACCAAAATCGACTCCGACTTCACAACCGTGGACCACATCACATTTGAAGGGATTTTGAGAGGCCTAGGTGACAAAAATTATCCAAAAGTTACATCATTCTAAAAACTGTGCCCTTGAAACTGCTCAAAACCACATCCGAGAATTTTATTAACCCTTTAGGTGCTTCATAGGAACAAAAACAATGAGGAAGTAAAAAATTAATATTTTACTTTTTCCCACAATAATGCAACTGTCAGTGTAGAGGACATGGTAAATATGAGCTGCTCCTGACTGCAATCTTTGGGAAGCAGAATGAATAAAACAACAGCAACTGAGGAATTGGCTTTATTTTTTATGCTGTACACCGTGCGGTATAAGTGATTAGGCGGCTTTAATCCTCAGGTCAGTACAATTGCAGTGATACCAGAATGATATAGTTTTTTAGGTTTGGCTACCATTACACTAAAAAATGCTTTTTTTTTTTACAAAATAATGGGTTTTTTTGCATCACTGAATTTTGAAGGCTGTAATTTTGTTTTTTTTTGGCAACAGTCATGTGTGTGTTTGTTGTGAGATGAGTTGGAGTTATTATTCGTACCATTTTGGGCCACATATTTTTTGATCGCTTTCTATTCCACTTTTTGTGAGGTAGAATCAAGAAGAAACAGCAATTGAGGAATTGCTTTTTTTGTTTGTTTTTTTATGACATTTTCCTTTCTAAAAAGTGATAAGATAACTTTATTTTTTGGGTCCGTATGATTACAGCTATGCCACATATATATATATATATATATATATATCTATCTATCTATATCTATCTATATATCTATATCTATCTATATATCTATATCTATCTATCTATATATATATGTTTTGTCACGTGTACACCATAAAAACTATTTTATAGTTGAAAAAAATTGTTTTTGCACTTCTGTATTCTAAGAGTTATCAGTTTTTTTTTATTTTTTCACTTATGGAGCTGCATGGCAGCTTTGTTTTTTGTGGGACAAAACGTTTTCAGCGGTACCATTTTTATTATATAGTATATGATGTTTTGATCATGTTTCCAATTTTTTTGTAATAAAAGCTGAAAGACAAAATAGCGCAATTAGGATGTTATCAGGGGGATGACTAAGGGTGAAAGCACTGAGAGAAGCTCACCTTGGCGGTTTGTGAGTCACAACCACTATACTGGTGTATAACACAGCTGCTGCAGCCGCACATGTAGCTAGATTTGAATTGGTGCAGAAAGGGTTAATGCTGCGCTGCCATGAAAAGAAGGAATCTCCAGGAAAAATTTATGGTGATTTTATTTAATAACGCGTTTGAGAGTTCTTTCTCCTTCATCAGGTCTAAATCATAACTAGTGTGACAGTTTTATGGTTCAGGTCCTTACGGATGCGACAATACCAAATGTGTGTACTTTTTTGTTTATTTTTTGTCTTTACATAAATATACATATTTATTTCAATTTTTTTGTTCTTTATTTTCTGATTTTTTTTTAAGAAATATTTTTTCAATTTCTTTTTACTTAGTCATTACATGGGACATTGCCTTTTATAGCACAGGTATAATGTATTGCAATACACCAGTTTTACAATACATTATACTGTAAGTGCAGTACTGAAAGAAGCCTCTGTGATCATGCTCCAGCATGATTCCAGAGACTTTCTGTAGCTTGGTGACAGAGGTTGTCATGACGATCTCGGGTCACCATGGCAATGATTGGGCCCTCGCAATAACATAGCAGGGAGCACCGATCAGAGGTGAGAGGGAGCGCGATCCCTCTACCAGACCCCTAAATTATGCAATCGGTATGGATAGCGGCATTTGGGTGTCAAACAGCCAGGGACAGCACGAGGCCCATCCCTGATTGTGAGAGCCAAGGCTTGGCTGTCAGGAAAGCTGAAGTCCCAGCATCGCCACTATGCCCCCACAATCGTCATGACATACCCAGTACGTCATGGTTCAGGAACTCCTATACAACCATGAGACCATGACGTACTGGGTACATCAAAGGTCGTGAAGGAGTTAATATTAGTTGAGACAGATAGTGTTGACAGCAGTTTGAGCAAGCTCTTCTCATTTCAGGACATCTGGTATCTCTAATAGTAGGTAAAAAAAAAGGGAATTTTGTTTACTTACCGTAAATTCCTTTTCATCTAGCTCCTATTGGGAGACCTAGACAATTGGGTGTATAGCTTCTGCCTCCAGAGGCCACACAAAGTATTACACTTTAAAAAGTGTAACCCCTCCCCTCTGTCTATACACCCTCCCGTGGACCACGGGCTCCTCAGTTTTGGTGCAAAAGCAGGAAGGAGAAAAAGTATATATTGGTCTAGGGTAAATTCAATCCGAAGGATGTTCGGAGAACTGAAGACCATGAACCAAAAGAACAATTCAACATGAACAACATGTGTACACAAAAGAACAACTAGCCCGAAGGGCACAGGGGTGGGTGCTGGGTCTCCCAATAGGAGCTAGAAGAAAAGGAATTTACGGTAAGTAAACAAAATTCCCTTTTTCTTTGTCGCTCCATTGGGAGACCCAGACAATTGGGACGTCCAAGAGCAGTCCCTGGGTGGGTAAAAGAATACCTCGATAAAAAGAGCCGAAAACGGCCCCCTCTTACAGGTGGGCAACCGCCGCCTGAAGGACTCGCCTACCTAGACTGGTGTCTGCCGAAGCATAGGTATGCACTTGATAGTGTTTCGTGAAAGTGTGCAGACTAGACCACGTAGCTGCCTGACACACCTGCTGAGCCGTAGCCCGGTGCCGCAATGCCCAGGATGCACCCACGGCTCTGGTAGAATGGGCTTTCAGCCCTGAAGGGAGCGGAAGCCCGGAAGAACGGTAGGCCTCGAGAATCGGTTCCTTGATCCACCGAGCCAAGGTTGACTTGGAGGCCTGAGAGCCCTTATGCTGGCCAGCGACAAGGACAAAGAGCGCATCTGAACGGCGCAGGGGCGCCGTGCGAGACACGTAGAACCGGAGTGCTCTCACTAGATCCAAAGAGTGCAAATCCTTTTCACACTGGTGAATTGGATTAGGGCAAAAGGAAGGCAAGGAGATATCCTGATTGAGATGAAAAGGGGATACCACCTTAGGGAGAAATTCCGGGACAGGACGCAGAACCACCTTATCCTGGTGAAAAACCAGGAAGGGGGCTTTGCATGACAGCGCTGCGAGCTCAGACACTCTCCGAAGTGATGTGACTGCCACTAGGAAGGCCACCTTCTGCGAAAGACGTGAGAGAGAGACATCCCTCAGCGGCTCGAAAGGTGGTTTTTGAAGAGCCGACAGAACCCTGTTAAGATCCCAGGGTTCCAGCGGACGTTTGTAAGGTGGGACCATGTGGCAAACCCCCTGCAGGAACGTGCGGACCTGCGGAAGCCTGGCTAGACGCTTTTGAAAAAACACGGAGAGCGCCGATACTTGGCCCTTGAGAGAGCCGAGGGACAAACCCTTGTCCATTCCAGATTGAAGGAATGAAAGAAAAGTGGGTAAGGCAAACGGCCATGGAGGAAAACCGTTAACAGCGCACCATGATAGGAAGATTTGCCAAGACCTGTAATAGATCTTGGCGGACGTTGGCTTCCTGGCTTGTCTCATGGTGGCAATGACATCCTGAGATAACCCTGAAGACGCTAGGAGCCAGGACTCAATGGCCACACAGTCAGGTTGAGGGCCACAGAATTCAGATGGAAAAACGGGCCTTGTGACAGCAAGTCTGGGCGGTCTGGAAGTGCCCACGGTTGACCCACCGTGAGATGCCACAGATCCGGATACCACGACCGCCTCAGCCAGTCTGGAGCGACGAGAATGGCGCGACGGCAGTCGGACCTGATCTTGCGTAGTACTCTGGGCAGCATCGCCAGAGGGGGAAACACATAAGGCAGTCGAAACTGCGACCAATCCTGGACTAACGCGTCCGCCGCCAGAGCTCTGTGATCCTGAGACCGTGCCATGAAGGCCGGGACCTTGTTGTTGTGCCGTGACGCCATGAGATAGACGTCCGGCGTTCCCCAGCGGCGACAGATCTCTCGAAACACGTCTGGGTGCAGAGACCATTCCCCCGCGTCCATGCCCGAACGACTGAGAAAATCTGCTTCCCAGTTTTCTACGCCCGGGATGTGAACTGCGGAGATGGTGGAGCCTGTGGCTTCCAACCACTGCAGAATCCGTCGGACTTCCTGGAAGGCTTGACGACTGCGAGTGCCGCCTTGGTGGTTGATGTAGGCGACGGCAGTGGCGTTGTCCGACTGGATACGGATCTGCCTGCCCTCCAGCCACCGATGGAAAGCCAATAGGGCTAGATATACTGCCCTTATCTCCAGGATATTGATCTGAAGGGACGATTCTATCGGAGTCCAGGTTCCTTGAGCCCTGTGGTGGCGAAAAACCGCTCCCCAACCTGACAGGCTCGCGTCCGTGGTGACCACAGCCCAGGTTGGGGGTAGGAAGGATTTTCCCCGCGACAGAGATGTGGGTAGGAGCCACCACTGAAGTGATGTTTTGGTTGCAAGGGAAAGAGACGTTCTTGTCGAGGGAAGCCGCACTCTTGTCCCATTTGCGGAGAATGTCCCATTGGAGTGGCCGAAGATGGAATTGCGCGAACGGCACTGCCTCTATAGCTGCCACCATCTTCCCCAGGAAGTGCATGAGGCGCCTTAAGGGGTGTGACTGACTCCGAAGAAGTGATTGCACCCCTGCCTGCAGAGAAAGCTGTTTGTCGCTCGGTAGCTTGACTAACGCTTGCTGGGTATGAAACTCCATCTCGAGGTAAGTCAGTGATTGGGTCGGTGTCAACTTGGATTTCGGGAAGTTGATGATCCACCCGAACTGCTGGAGAGTCGCCAGAGCGACGGTAAGGCTTTGTTGGCACGCCACCCGAGAAGGGGCCCTGACTAGGAGATCGTCCAAGTAGGGGATCACCGAGTGGCCCTGAGAGTGCAGGACCGCCACGACAGATGCCATGACTTTGGTGAAAACCCGTGGGGCTGTCGCCAGGCCGAAAGGCAATGCCACGAACTGAAGGTGTTCGTCCCCGATGGCGAAACGCAGGAAACGATGTTCGGGTGCGATCGGTACATGGAGATAAGCATCCTTGATATCGATCGATCGATGCTAGGAAGTCTCCTTGTGACATCGAGGCGATGACCGAGCAGAGAGATTCCATCCGAAACCGTCTGGTTCTCACATGTCTGTTGAGTAGCTTGAGGTCCAGAACGGGACGGAATGACCCGTCCTTTTTTGGCACCACGAACAAGTTGGAGTAAAATCCACGACCACGTTCCTGAAGGGGAACGGGGATCACAACTCCTATCTTTAGAGCGTCCACTGCCTGAAAAAGTGCGTCGGCCTGAGCGGGGGGCGGAGAGGTTCTGAAGAAACGAACCGCAGGACGAGAGCTGAACTCTATCCTGTAACTATGAGACAGAATGTCTCTCACCCATCGGTCTTGAACATGTGGCCACCAGGCGTCGCCAAAGCGGGAGAGCCTGCCACCGACCGAGGATGCGGCTAGGGGAGGCCGAGAGTCATGAGGAGGCCGTCTTGGAGGCAGTGCCTCCTGCGGCCTTTTGGGGGCGTGACTTGGACCGCCACGCATAGGAGTTGCTCTGGCCTTTCTCCGGCCTGTTGGACGAAGAGGATTGGGGCTTGGCGGAGGGACCGAAACCTCGATTGGATCTTTCTCTGCTGAGCTCTCTTAGGTTTGGACTGGGGTAAGGAGGAGTCCTTTCCCTTGGATTCCTTAATAATCTCATCCAATCGTTCGCCAAACAAACGGTCGCCAGAAAAAGGCAAACCAGTTAAGAACCTCTTGGAAGCCGAATCTGCTTTCCATTCGCGCAGCCACATGGCCCTGCGGACTGCCACGGAGTTAGCAGATGCTACAGCCGTACGGCTAGTGGAGTCCAGGACGGCGTTCATGGCGTAGGACGAAAAGGCTGATGCCTGAGAGGTCAAAGACGAAACATGCGGAGCAGAATTCCGTGTGACAGCATTAATCTCAGTCAGACAAGCCGAGATTGCTTGGAGAGCCCACACGGCTGCAAAGGCCGGGGCGAAAGACGCGCCCGTGGCCTCATAGATAGACTTCACCAAGAGCTCTATCTGTCTGTCAGTGGCATCCTTCAGGGATGAGCCATCTGCAACAGACACAACAGACCTAGCAGCCAATCTGGAGACTGGAGGATCCACCTTGGGAGAGTGAGCCCAACCCTTAACGACTTCAGATGGAAAGGGGTAACGCGTGTCAGTGTGACGTTTAGCAAAGCGCTTGCCCGGGACCGCTCTGGGCTTCTGGACAGCATCCCTGAAGTTAGAGTGATCAAAAAACGTATTGCGCGTACGTTTGGGGAACCGAAACTGGTGTTTCTCCTGCTGAGACGCCGACTCCTCTACAGGAGGCGGCGGAGGTGAGAGATCCAACACCTGGTTGATGGACGAGATAAGATCATTTATTAAGGCGTCCCCCTCAGGTGTATCAAGGTTAAGGGCGAAGTCAGGGTCAGAGCCCTGAGCTCCCACGTCCGCCTCGTCTTCCTGAGAGTCCTCAAGCTGGGATCCCGAGCAGCGTGAGGAAGTCGGGGAAGAGCCCCAGCGAGACCGCTTAGCCGGTCTGGGACTGCGGTCCGGGCAGGAGTCCTCCGCCTGAGACCTAGGGGCCAACCTGGGAGCGCGCTGCGGCGCGGACCGAGAGGGGCCTGGAGGAGACAAGCTAACAGGGGCCGGGGCCTGTGGAAGGTCCGGTCTGGACTGCAATGCCTCAAGGAGTTTAGAAGACCATTTGTCCATAGACAGTGCAATGGATTGGGAAAGTGACTGAGAGAGTTTCTCAGCAAAAGAGGCCAACACCGGTGACTCTGTCCCTGCAGCCTGCTCAGGGGGAGCAGGGGGTCTACATGAGCCGAGGGGCCAACCAGTGCCCGAGGCTCCGGCTGAGCAAGCGAGGCAGGAGTCGAGCATTGCTCACAGTGAGGGTAGGTGGAACCTGTGCCTTAGTAGCTTTGCTCCTTGTGGACGACATGCTGTTGTCTCCTAGGAGAGTGACCACTGAGGGTATATGGGAAAAGGGTATACAGCCTGACCGAACAGATATATATATCTATTACATATATATATATATATATATATATATATATATATATTATATATATATATATGTATATGTATCTATTCCGGCACCCTAGGGGGACCAGCACCGGGTGACCGGTGTGGCTTACCGACCGCTAACGAGCGGAGTGTGTCCTCCAGATTCCCTGTCGTGAATCCCCCAGAGCTGCAGAGCTGCTTCACTGAGAAGCATCCACCGTCAGAATGCCAGAAAATGGCCGCCGGAGCTCTCAGGGGAGGAGTGAGGCCGAGGGCGGCGCCAGCAAAGAGCGGGAATCTGGGGTCCCCACAGTGGTCAGTGAGGGGGGAGGAAGACATGCAGGATGCTCCAGCCCTCACATCCGACGTCATGTCGGTAATCCCGCCCTTACCCCTGACAGGCAGGCCCGGGGGCGGGATTTTCGCGACTAGGCCGCGGTGAAGCCGGGGACTAAATTTGAGGCCGCGCCCGACAAGCAGGCACGGTCGGCGCGGAAGTCCACCGGCCTCCTCAATTTCACAACTACCGCGGCTTCCGGGAAGAAGGTGCGCTCCCTGCACAGTCCCCTATGGGGACACAGAGTACCTTTAAGTTGCAGGGCCCGGGTCCCTGAGGTTGAAGAGGCTCCGGTCCGGCAGGTTCCACCAGCGGCTGCGGATGGAGCACGGTCCCAGCAAATGGATGACCGCTCTGGATCCCACTTCTCCCAGAGCCGCATAAGGGATGGTGAAGGAGACGGCATGTGGCTCCAGCCTCCGTACCCGCAATGGGTACCTCAACCTTAACAACACCGCTGACATAGTGGGGTGAGAAGGGAACATGCCGGGGGCCCCGTGGGGGCCCTCTTTTCTTCAAACCGACATAACCAAGTATGAGAATGCATGAGTGGATGTGTGCCTCCTTCCACACAAAGCATAAAACTGAGGAGCCCGTGGTCCACGGGAGGGTGTATAGGCAGAGGGGAGGGGTTATACTTTTTAAAGTGTAATACTTTGTGTGGCCTCCGGAGGCAGAAGCTATACACCCAATTGTCTGGGTCTCCCAATGGAGCGACAAAGAAAAATAATTTACAGCCATGTGAACAGCCTCTTCTTACCTTAGTACTGCTGCTATCTTCAGTATTAGATTAGAAAGACAGGGTGGACAGCAGTGTGAGCAGTACCAACATTCTGAGGGGCATATTTACAAAATATGTTAAACACGATTTGCAATGTTGATTCTTATTTATTTTTCATGCACTTAGAGAACATTTATTTGTTATGAATGCAACGTCTCAATTAGCAGAGACCCACCTGCTGTGGCTGGTGTTTGGACACTGGAATTTCTGTCTCAACTATAAAAGGCCTAGCTTGGCATAACACTTTTAATTACATTGATGTTAAACCTCTTCCAACATTGCCCCAAACCATGTAAATTACTTTATATTCGGTCTGACTAGTTTTATCATGTTTCATCAGTCGTGCTGTATTAGTCGATTGTATTTCCTTTGGCAGCAATTTTCAGCATATGCTACAGTCCAACTCATTTTCTACTTAAATCTATTTTTTTCTTTTAATATGCAATATTTAATGATTTAGGAAAAAAATGTTTACTCTCAGACATGAAAAATAAAAATAGTTTGTTCAGAAAAAACTTTATGCCGCCTTTTCTGTTGACGTTATTTTTCTACTGTCCACTAGATGGCACAATAGACATAGTAAGACTATGTTGCATTGAAGATTTTTCAAAGGAAAAGCCTCAAAAGAACTCGGTATGCACTGTGTGACGCCTCTCACCCGCCTCATTTATTTGCATCTTGTGGATGATTATGTATCTTTTATTGATGCCTGTTTAAGGGCTATCAGAGGGACTAGCATTTTTTTGTGATATCATGTACCTATATTATGTTGTAGCACAGTATTATTGTCTTTAAAGCATCAGTAATGTGTGAAAAAAGTTATTACAAAAAAATGGAACAAAGTAACAGACAGGGAGAGGACCCTGCCCTCACAGGCTTCTCAGTATATACATTCTATTCTGCTGGCAAGCATATGATGGTGTCCTGCAGTGCTAGCTGCTTGTCTATACTGTAAATGAGCAAAGGAATGAGAGTCTTCCGGGTGAAGAGCCCAAAGCATGCTTGAGGACATAGTAGTGACACTCAGGGCTGTATTTTGCCTTCGTGCTGCCCTAGGCACTTTAAGTGGTCGCGCCCCTTAGTGACAACGTAAAACTGAGTTTTCGCACACGACATCTGTTTAAGGCAGATCTACTCTGTAGCACACTTTAAAAAGTATCAATAAGAAACGAACCCCCCCCCCAATGGGAATCACCACAGGCACATCAAAACATAGCATGAGTATAAAATATTCCCACCACACCGTCCCCACTTATATACTGTGACTGTGACACTGCCCCTAATAAACACCACACTGCCCTCCCTTATAAACTACTGTATATCCACCACACCTTCCTCGATTATGAAATATGATCTGTACATTGTGAGGAGGGAGCAGCATGATGTGAGGACAATGTCCCATGCATGCTGCCCCCTCCTCACAATGTCCCATGCATGCTGCCCCCTCCTCACAATGTCCCATGCATGCTGCCCCCTCCTCACAATGTCCCATGCATGCTGCCCCCTCCTCACAATGTCCCATGCATGCTGCTCCCTCGTCACAATGTCCCATGCATGCTGCTCCCTCCTCACAATGTCCCATGCTTGCTGCCCCCTCCTCACAATGTCCCATGCATGCTGCCCCCTCCTCACAATGTCCCATGAATGCTGCCCCCTCCTCACAATGTCCCTTGCATGCTGCCCCCTCCTCACAATGTCCCATGCATGCTGCCCCCTCCTCACAATGTCCCATGCATGCTGCTCCCTCCTCACAATGTCCCTTGCATGCTGCCCCCTCCTCACAATGTCCCTTGCATGCTGCCCCCTCCTCACAATGTCCCATGCATGCTGCCCCCTCCTCACAATGTCCCATGCATGCTGCCCCCTCCTCACAATGTCCCATGCATGCTGCCCCCTCCTCACAATGTCCCATGCATGCTGCTCTCTCCTCACAATGTCCCATGCATGCTGCCCCCTCTTCACAATGTCCCATGCATGCTGCTCCCTCCTCACAATGTCCCATGCATGCTGCCCCTCCTCACAATGTCCCATGCATGCTGCTCCCTCCTCACAATGTCTCATGCATGCTGCCCCCTCCTCACAATGTCTCATGTATGCTGCTCCCTCCTCACAATGTCCCATGAATGCTGCTCCCTCCTCACAATGTCTCATGCATGCTGCCCCCTCCTCACAATGTCTCATGTATGCTGCTCCCGCCTCACAATGTCCCATGCATGCTGCTCCCTCCTCACAATGTCCCATGCATGCTGCTCCCTCCGCACAATGTCTCATGCTTGATGCTCCCTCCTCACAATGTCCCATGCATGCTGCTCCTTCCTCACAATGTCCCATGCATGCTGCTCCCTCCTCACAATGTCTCATGCATGCTGCCCCCTCCTCAGTGTCCCATGCATGCTGCCCCCTTCTCACAATGTCCCATGCATGCTGCCCCCTCCTCACAATGTCTCATGCATGCTGCCCCCTCCTCAGTGTCCCATGCATGCTGCCCCCTTCTCACAATGTCCCATGCATGCTGTCCCTCTCCATGAGCTCCTAATGCTGCCTTCCTCTTTTCCATAATGAGACCTTCATGTTGCCCCACTCATGCTAAGACCACCACACTAACGCTTATGCTGAGACCCCCCACACACACACTACCCCACTCTTGATATTGACTCCCCTACATTGCTCCACTCCATACTGATCCCACACATGCTGCCCCTTCTTCACAATGAGCTCCCAATGCTGCCCCCTCTTATTCTGAGTCCTTACACTCCCCCCACCCAATCGATTTTGTCATTGCACTATCCCTCATCCCTTGTCCTCTGTCTCTAGCATTAGCCCCTCTCTCCCACTCCCCCAGCATCAGCCTCTCTCCCCCAGCATCAGCCTCTATCTTCCCTCAGCATCAGCCTCTCTTCCCCAGTCTCAGCCTTTGCCTCCCCCCAGCCTCAGCCTGCCCCAGTCTCCGCCTCAGCCTCCCTCCAGCCTCCCTCCAGTCTCAGCCTCAGCCTCCCTCGTCTCAGCCTCAGCCTCCCTCCAGTCTCAGCCTCAGCCTCCCTCCAGCCTCCCCCCCAGTCTCTGCCTCTGCCTCCCTCCAGCCTCCCCCCAGTCTCTGCCTCTGCCTCCCTCCAGCCTCCCCCCAGTCTCAGCCTCTGCCTCTCTCCAGCCTCCCCCCAGTCTCAGCCTCTGCCTCCCTCCAGCCTCCCCCCAGTCTCTGCCTCTGCCTCCCTCCAGCCTCCCCCCAGTCTCTGCCTCTGCCTCCCTCCAGCCTCCCCCAGTCTCAGCCTCTGCCTCCCTCCAGCCTCCCCACAGTCTCAGCCTCTGCCTCCCTCCAGTCTCAGCCTCTGCCTCCCTCCAACCTCCCCCCAGTCTCAGCCTCCCTCCAGCCTCCCCCCAGTCTCTGCCTCTGCCTCCCTCCAGCCTCCCCCCAGTCTCTGCCTCTGCCTCCCTCCAGCCTCCCCCCAGTCTCTGCCTCTGCCTCCCTCCAGCCTCCCCCCAGTCTCTGCCTCTGCCTCCCTCCAGCCTCCCCCCAGTCTCTGCCTCTGCCTCCCTCCAGCCTCCCCCCAGTCTCAGCCTCTGCCTCTCTCCAGCCTCCCCCAGTCTCAGCCTCTGCCTCCCTCCAGCCTCTTCCCAGTCTCTGCCTCTGCCTCCCTCCAGCCTCCCCCCAGTCTCTGCCTCTGCCTCCCTCCAGCCTCCCCCAGTCTCAACCTCTGCCTCCCTCCAGCCTCCCCAGTCTCAGCCTCTGCCTCCCTCCAGTCTCAGCCTCTGCCTCCCTCCAACCTCCCCCCAGTCTCAGCCTCTGCCTCTCTCCAGTCTCAGCCTCTGCCTCCCTCCAGCCTCCCCCCAGTCTCAGCCTCTGCCTCTCTCCAGTCTCAGCCTCTGCCTCCCTCCAGCCTCCCCACAGTCTCAGCCTCTGCCTCCCTCCAGTCTCAGCCTCTGCCTCCCTCCAACCTCCCCCCAGTCTCAGCCTCTGCCTCTCTCCAGTCTCAGCCTCTGCCTCCCTCCAGCCTCCCCCCAGTCTCAGCCTCTGCCTCCCTCCAGTCTCAGCCTCTGCCTCCCTCCAGTCTCTGCCTCTGCCTCCCTCCAGCCTCCCCCCAGTCTCTGCCTCTGCCTCCCTCCAGCCTCCCCCCAGTCTCAGCCTCTGCCTCCCTCCAGCCTCCCCCCAGTCTCTGCCTCTGCCTCCCTCCAGCCTCCCCCCAGTCTCTGCCTCTGCCTCCCTCCAGCCTCCCCTTAGTCTCTGCCTCTGCCTCCCTCCAGCCTCCCCCCAGTCTCTGCCTCTGCCTCCCTCCAGCCTCCCCCCAGTCTCTGCCTCTGCCTCCCTCCAGCCTCCCCCCAGTCTCAGCCTCTGCCTCCCTCCAGCCTCCCCCCAGTCTCAGCCTCTGCCTCTCTCCAGCCTCCCCCCAGTCTCAGCCTCTGCCTCCCTCCAGCCTCCCCCCAGTCTCTGCCTCTGCCTCCCTCCAGCCTCCCCCCAGTCTCTGCCTCTGCCTCCCTCCAGCCTCCCCCAGTCTCAGCCTCTGCCTCCCTCCAGCCTCCCCACAGTCTCAGCCTCTGCCTCCCTCAGTCTCAGCCTCTGCCTCCCTCCAACCTCCCCCCAGTCTCAGCCTCTGCCTCCCTCCAGCCTCCCCCAGTCTCTGCCTCTGCCTCCCTCCAGCCTCCCCCCAGTCTCTGCCTCTGCCTCCCTCCAGCCTCCCCACAGTCTCAGCCTCTGCCTCCCTCCAGTCTCAGCCTCTGCCTCCCTCCAACCTCCCCCCAGTCTCAGCCTCTGCCTCTCTCCAGTCTCAGCCTCTGCCTCCCTCCAGCCTCCCCCCAGTCTCAACCTCTGCCTCCCTCCAGTCTCAGCCTCTGCCTCCCTCCAGCCTCCCCCCAGCCTCTGCCTCCCTCCAGCCTCCCCCCAGTCTCAGCCTCTGCCTCCCTCCAGCCTATTCCCAGTCTCTGCCTCTGCCTCCCTCCAGTCTCTGCCTCTGCCTCCCTCCAGCCTCCCCACAGTCTCTCCCTCTGCCTCCCTCCAGTCTCCCCCCAGTCTCAGCCTCTGCCTCCCTCCAGCCTCCCCCCAGTCTCTGCCTCTGCCTCCCTCCAGCCTCCCCCCAGTCTCAGCCTCTGCCTCTCTCCAGCCTCCCCCAGTCTCAGCCTCTGCCTCCCTCCAGCCTCCCCCCAGTCTCTGCCTCTGCCTCCCTCCAGCCTCCCCCCCAGTCTCTGCCTCTGCCTCCCTCCAGCCTCCCCCAGTCTCAGCCTCTGCCTCCCTCCAGCCTCCCCACAGTCTCAGCCTCTGCCTCCCTCCAGCCTCCCCCCAGTCTCAGCCTCTGCCTCTCTCCAGTCTCAGCCTCTGCCTCCCTCCAGCCTCCCCCCAGTCTCAGCCACTGCCTCCCTCCAGTCTCAGCCTCTGCCTACCTCCAGCCTCCCCCCAGTCTCAGCCTCTGCCTTCCTCCAGCCTCCCCCCAGTCTCAGCCTCTGCCTCCCTCCAGCCTCCCCCCAGTCTCAGCCTCTGCCTCCCTCCAGTATCTGCCTTTGCCGCCTCCCCCCCCGCATGCGCAGATCTCTGGTCTGCATTAGAGACACTCCCACGCTCCTTATGAATCCACTTACCTGCTCCAGTGCCCGCCGCCATCTTCCTGGCTCACGTGAGTATCCTCTTCTGACACCGGCTTCCATCACGGCGTCCTCCACGGCGTCCTGCTGTGAGCTCTGCATGTGACGTCCACACAGCAGTGGACGCAGCACAGAGGAAGGAGCTGATTGGCGCGCGCCTGTGACCCCGGAAGTGCAGGCGCCGGCAGTTCCGGGGTCAATCAGCTCCCTGTGCTCGGCGGCCACAAAAAAAAAATGTAAAAAAAAAAAAAAAAAATTTTTTTTTTTTTTTTTTGCTGCCAGAAGGTGCCGCCCCTCACAATCTGCCGCCCTAGGCACCGGACCACGGGTGCCTAATGGTAAATACGGCCCTGGTGACACTCATGCGCTGTCACTATCTACAACAACCAGTAGCTGAAAGGTTGGTCAGGCAAGAACACAAATTAAGTTTGGCTCTATTCTGGGTTAGTACAGACTTACCTTGTGAGGAGCTGAACCTGAGCGCTCAAGGTCAATAGTATTTAGTCAAGGACCTTGGTCACCTATGATGAACTGAAGCGGACTGTAAGGAGAGAATGACAGTTTAAACAAAGTACAGGAGCTCAGTGCACCGTTGGTGTGATCAAACATTGAAATGCTCCGTCCCACCTACCTGTTTTCTACCCATCTCCACTCTTCTCAGACTCTATAAACTTGTGAAAGAAATGTCTGTGCTGAGCAGAGGAGGAGTCAACTGCTAAAAAGTAAGTAGCTTACAGAATATGGCCGGGATTAAATATTAAAAAAAAAAAAATAAAAAAAATTATAAATACTTAAATTAAAGGGGTTATCTGGATTATTTTGCTTATTTTCATTTATTACACTATGGGGCTACATTGGGGCAGGTAAGTAGTGACTACTTACCTGCCCTGCTGTCAACTTCTCTCCCCCGGCTCAGAGCGGTCCTGCCGTGATTTTGCAGTTTCCTGTGATGTCACGACGACTGGGCATGCGCTTATGCTGCCTTGTCGACGGGCATCACAGCCAACATCATGTAGCCGCCCTGCTGGGCAGGTTCACGGCGCCGGAGTCACCCCCCCCCCCTCCCCGCATTCCATAGTGCAGGGGTCTTGCTGCCTGTACGCTGCATGCAGCCCCTGATGCTGCTGGCGGCGTGCAGGCAGTGCCCCCTTGCTGAATGCTGCCTGTGCAGGTGCCCGTGCGCTCTGCAGATGGGAGCGCTGTATACAGCTACTGCAATGATCAGCCGCCCGCCAACCAGAGGCAGCAACTGATTATTGCAGTAGCTGTATACAGAGATCGGCTCTGCAGAGCGCCCTGGAATCTGCATCTGATATAAAGCACTGTCAGCGGCCTCTGGAGGGGGCTATGCAGTCAGCACTTTATAACAGACTAGCTGTACTACCCAGCTTCGCCCGGGTTAATAACTGCTGTTAACTAAATAGAATGTAATAACAAAAATGTATTGTTCACACAAAAAACACAAAACAAATAGATAGAAATGTAATTATTAAAAGGCAAAAACTAAGCTAATAGAAGCATTTCACAACATATATTTCAACACCCCAGATATTCCTCACAGATATAACTAAATTGGCCAAGTAATGTGCTCCGTCTGTCTCTTTCCCAGTCTCTTTCCCCATCTGCCTGTCTGTCTGTCTCTTTCTTTGTATGTCTCTATCTTTCTGTTTCTTTCCCCATCTGTCTCTTTCCAGGTCTGTCTCTTTCCCAGGTATGTCTCTTTCCCCGTCTGTCTCACTGTCTCTTTGTTTGTGTTTTTTCCTGTCTGTCTCTTTCCCTGTCTGCCTGTCTCTTTCCTTGTCTGTCTCTATTTCTCTGTCTCTTTCCCCGTCTGTCTATATCAAGGTCTGTGTCTTTCCCCATCTACCTTTGTCTGTCTCTCTGGCTGTCTACTCCTTCCCTGTCTGCATGTCTGTCTGTCTCTTTCCAGGTCTGTCTCTTTCCCTTTTTGTCTCAATCTGTCTCTCTCTATCCATCTCCCCACTGACATCTTATTACCTCACATATAAGCTTCTTATACTATGAATGTCTTTTGTTCCTATAGCAACCAATCACAGCTCCTACTAATAACCTGTAGTTCCAGGCTCCATTTACTTTAATGGAGGCATGTTTTTTGGAGAGTAACTAAAGCACGGGGTTACATTTTCCTGTCAAAACATAGTGTACGATGCTCCCTGGGTCACCTGAGGTGTCTGTGCAAAATTTCGTGATTGTAAATGCGACGGTGCGGATACACTTTTCGTTTCACTTTTTCCCCATTATGTAGATATGGGCAAAATTGATTGGTAAATTGGAACACGCGGGGTTAAAATTTCGCTTCACAACATAGCCTATGACGCTCTCAGGGTTCAGACGTGTGAGTGTGTAAAATTTTGTGGCTGTAGCTGCGACGGTGCAGATACCAATCCCGGACACACACACACATTCAGCTTTATATATTAGATGACCGATTCCCGGGAGCTCTGCAGAGCAGAGTTCTGTATATTGCTATGATCAGCCGCCGGCCAATCAGAGGCCAGCAGCAGATCACGGCCCCCTGTACAGGCAGCGATCAGCAAGGAGGGAGCTGTGGCCACAAGAGGCAGATCACACAGGGCACCGAGGGAACGAGAAGGTGAGAAAAATGTGTTTGTTTTTTTGTGTGTGTGGGGACAGTTAAAGGGGACATTACTAGATTATATGTGCGGTGCATGTGAGGTGATTGTGCTGCCACAGATTAGAGAAGCAGGATCACTGCTCTGTACTACCAATGATTACCGTAGATATACAGAGCAGTGATATCTCATCTGTGCAACACAATCACCTCACATCCACCTCACATATAATGCAGTAATGGTCAGTGCTGGGGCAGAATACTGACAGGGAATGTGTGTGCAGAGGGCGGGCAGAGGACGGGGCTGGACAGTAAGGCCGGGCGGTGGCAGCTCTGACTGAGGTTTGGCACAGGAAGATGTCCTGTTAGGTCGAGCTGCATGTAAACACAGAGTTGCAGAGAATAAAAGGGATAATTTAAGAGGAACAAAAGATAGAAAACAAAAAAAAAAAAATGTAGGGGTGTTTTATATGACAATACAGCACAGATTAGCTTAAAAACATTTTTGGAGTTTATGTTGGACAACTCCTTTAAAATTAACAATATGTCAAAAAAACACAGACTTAGGCTACATGCGCATGCTGCGTTTTTTGTCATGTTTTTGTTGTCAGAAAGTTCTTCCTATCTACATATCATGGCATCTTTTTGGCACTGTCTAGATCTGGTCACCTAATGACCCCTTTGGGAGAAACACGTTGAGGCAATTCGGAGGATATCCGAGGATCGTAACTAGGGTTCCCTGAATGGATAAGTACCTCTGACTGTCCTGTTCTTACGGTTATGCACTTTAGAGCACTAGCACTTTGATATATTTTGCTGCTAGGGTCTATTAGGCTGATGAAATGCCGGTTTGCACTACCGATATACTGTTTTGCACTTTAATACAGCACAAGCACCTTACATTTTTCTGCTGCTTGGGAGCACTAGTGCATAGTAGGGACAGTCTTTGTAGAGTGGGGGCACCACATTATATTCTATAATGTTTATCAATAGGGTGCCGACCCCGAGGTGAGGTAGTATACAGGAGGGAGATTATATATATATATATATATATTATATACACATACATACATAATATATATATATATATATATATATATATATATATACATATACACACACACATAACCCTGCTCCCACTCCTGCATGTAGTTCCAATTGTTTTTCAGCCTCACTGTTGAAGGTTGTGAGGCTGATCTGGGACATTGGTACGACCTCATTATTGAAAAAGAAAAAAACCTCATTGGCTCTCCGCCAAATTTATTGATTTGAGTTTGCATTTGTGAGCACCTTTTCATATCTGCTGCTAGGGCGATCTAGGGCAGATAAGGGATAGCCTTCGATGAGTGGGGGTGCCACACCGTCCATCATTAGGGTGCCGACCTCAGCGTGAGGTAGTGGACAGGAGGGAGGAAAATCTTTAGGGTGTGATCTATAACCCTCCTCCCTTTCTATCTGTGCACTTTAGTATTTATTTAATTTTGTGTATTTTGGATGTTTTTAAGAAGAAGAAATAAATTGATGTTCTGACTTTTGACTTCCCAGCAAAGTCTATGACAATTCAGATTTGCTGTGTGCACATTGCAGTTTGTCTGCAGATTGCAGTTTGTCTGCAGTTTGTCACAAACTTCTGACAAAAGAAATGCAGCATGTTCCATCATCTTGTGTTTTTCACTAGTGATTGGAGGATTCGCAGATCAATCCCCTGTATCTGGCTGGATCCGGTCTTCATATAATCTATGGGAATCAGAATCCGGCGCAAAGGGTGTAGGAGCAAGTGCTTCATACTCACCGATCACCAGCGTGGCAGTCACACTGCTCCCGCGTCCTCTCATTCTTCTTTTGGGGCCGCTTATTAGGCTCATACATATTCAATGCTTCCCCCGCACACCAACGTCTGTGATTGGCTGCAGTCAGCGTCCCCAGCCTGTGTGACAGCGTGTCTGACGCTTCCAATCACAGAACCGGTCTGCAGGTCTATAGCATACAGTAAAAATGAATAAATTATAAACATCGTGAGGTCCTCCCCAATTTTGATAACCAGCCAAGACAAAGCCAGACAGCTGGGGGCTGGTATTCTCAGGCTGGGGAGACCCATGTTATTGGGAGCCCCCAGCCTAAAAATATCACACTGCAGCCACCCAGGATTGTCACATTCATTAGATGCGACAACCCCAGCACTTTACCGGGCTCTTCCCAATTGCCCTGATGTGGTGGCAATCAGGGTAATAAGGGGTTAATCTCAGCTCACAGCTGACACTAAGCCCTATATTAGTAATGGGAGGCATCTATGAGACACCCCCTATCACTAATCTGTAAGGGAAAATAAAACACAAACACCCCAAAAATCCTTTATTTGAAATAAAATACAAAGAAAGACCCTCTTTTACCTCTTTATTAACCCCAAAAACCTTCCTGCAGATCTGAAGTAATCCACACGAGGTCCCACGATGATTCAGCTCTGCTACATCAGAACCTGGAGAGACCAAAACCATGTCCAATCTCTCCAGGAAACACTGACAAGTGAGATCAGGTTTGCAGCAGTGACGTCCCTCAGTTTTCGGTACCGCCTCCATCTATGCGGACACTTACTGCAAATACAGCAGCCCCTAGGCAAAGGAGATTGGTTGATCCCCTATGCTGTGGCTGCCTTAGCTGTGAACTGAGTATGCCCCCTAGGCTGTATAGTCCACATCTGTGAGAAGAGTTGGGTGCCATTTTATTGTAGTCCACAGCAATGCTCTAAACGAGTTTCCCTGTCACAGCTCACTCAGTGTTCAGCTGCGAGCGGCGATGGGGTAGAGCCAGCTGCAGCCCTGACAGGAACTCCGGGGCCATGGTGGCGAGCACAGGTTGGCCAGCTTGGTATTACACTACTAAACTTTGCAGCTGTGCTCCAGACACACTCAGCTCTGCTCAAGAAAATGCCTCATTCAAATGTCCGTGTGTGCATGAGTAATTATTGCTGCATCAGCAAAGCGGATCAGGAGTCTGTGTGCTGACGGAGCAGTACAGCCTCTCAGATGTCTCTGTACACATGGACTGCTCAGTCAATTAATACCTTATTCAGCAGTGTCATTAATCTAATCCCATCACGTGTGATACAATCCGCAGAACCGTGCAGCTGATTCCATCATGTGTGACACCATCCCGTAGACCATTGATCTAATCCCATCATGTGTGATACACAGAGTGTATCTAATTCCATCCTATGTGGTACCACTCTATATATCTAACTCCATCCTCTTAATACACTCCGCACATCTAATCCCAGCTCGTGATACACCTCACACATCTAATCCAAGGGGTACATACACCTCATAATTATCAACGTATTCAGCTTACTCCCCTTTATCCCTCACTTTCAGACACAGAACCAGGATATACAGTTTTTCATGTTCTGCCACAAACATTATAATAAAAAGCCTAGCATAATTTGAAAGCTAAGATTACTGGCTTTAATGTGATACTGAGTATAAGCCCTTCTATTCTAGCCATGGCAAAATATGCCAGTAGCAGATAAAATTCACTCTGCTTTTCAGTCCAATCTTCACGGTCACCAAAGTTTGTGTATAAAGATTACATGGATATAAGCCAGAAGTATTAAACCTAATTGCAATGGACATGGTTGAAATGTAGTTTCAGCCCCGTTTCAGTTATGACAAGAAAATTTAGCACTATGTCTGACAATTTCTGTCAGGCATCTACTTTAGGGTTGCAGTTTGACTATTTAAAGGGAACCTGTCACCAGATTTGGCGACTATAGGCTGCGGTACCTCCTCTTTCGGCCATCTTTGTCCTCCTTCTGAACCCTGGGCGCATGACACGTCCTACGTCATCCATACTAGCCGGCATTGAGGTCCTGTGCAGGACCTCAATGCCAGCAACTGTGGATGCCATAGGACGTGTCATGCACCAAGGCTTCAGAAGAAGGAGGACCGACTGCACCGCACCTTAGGTGAGTATTATAAAGTGATTTTTACGTTCTACACAACGGCCTAGGCTCTTATCTACAGCATGTTAGAATGCTCTACATAAGGGCCCACTGGTGATGGCCGCAGGTTATAGGCCCCAAATCTGGTGACAGGTGGTACTCTGCATAGACAAGTTTTTTTGCTTGTAAATTTTGTACCAATCCCTGCCACTGCAGGTTGTTACTCCTCTCTCCCCTCATAAACTCGCTTTAATGTGAGGGAAACGCGTCGTTAGGGCGTTTATTTGATGAGGCTGCGGGGCCGGTAGCTTATTAGGGTGCTGCCCTTGTCAGGGCGGAAGTCTATATACGGGGCACGACAGGGGCTGATACATGGTAACCTGACTGCTGACCCTTTTTATTCCAGCCTGTGGTTCCTCTCTTCATGATTGGTGCTTATTCCTGCCTGTGGAGAAAGATCAGGTGAGATTGATCTATATTATATAATATTATCTATATTATATCTATATTATTGTCCCTTTGGCAATAATTTGGCACTGTACTTTAAGAGATCTAATTTTACATGATAACTTTTAATCTAAGTTTTAGTCCCTGCTATTGTATTGGTATAATTTAGGACTACTGGGCGTTATCATCCTGCTTGCAGAATTTGCTTTTGTTGTTTGACAGCGAGAATTAACACTTTAACAGGTGAAGGATCTCCAATCCAGCCGCCGCTGTTAGAGGCACAGGATAGATGAGTAAATCAGCAGTCACGTACAGGATAAGAGGAGGGCTTGGTGTGTGAGCCTGCATCAATGGCAGAGACATGACATATGAAGTGAGTTGACATCGTAAATGTCATAAAGGGGTTAATAGAACTCAACTGCAAAAATTATATTTGCCTAGAAAAAAAACTCCTCAAACCTTTAAGCCTAGAATATGGTGTAAGGTGAAAGGCATAAATGAATGTAAACAATATAAATCTATGTGGCATACTCCATGACTTTCTTAAAAGGGAGCCAGCACGATTTTGCTATATAGAGTAAAGGCAGTGCTATAATGGCACTTGTATGTTGAATGCAAGCATACCTGTTGTAGAAAGATCGGATGCTTGATTGCTGTAATATCTGTAAATCAAAGTTACAGAAATGCACTGCGCCTTTGATTGGCGTGTTCAGCGGGGCGGGCCTCTGTGGGTCGGGTCCTCCTGCATCCTCTATGGCGTTCCAGCATTGCTGCTGTTGAGGACGCTGGAGGAGGACTTTGCAGTGAGGAACTAACCCACAAAAGGCCCACACCAATGTACACGTCAATCAAAGGTGCAGTGCATTTCTGTAACTTTGATTACAGATATTTCAGCAACCAAACATTCGAGGTTTCAACAAAAGGTACGCTTGGATTCAGCATCCTAGTGCCAGTATGTCCCTGCCTTTATATTATATAGCAAAACCCTGGTGGTTGGTTCCCTTTAACCATAGTCCCAATAGGATTAAGAAAATAACCCAAGTGGTAAGGTTTATGGATCTTAAAACAGTTTAACGGATTACAAGTGGCATACGATTTGTCCCATATTCTTAAAAGGGAATATCTGGTACTTTTTTTTTTTTTTAGGCAAACATGCCTAAGCACTAACGGGCAGATGGTTGATAGCTACCTGCCTGTTGTGCCTGGCACCGTGCTTCGTCAGCACAAAGTGGTCACAGACCGCTCCAACAATTCAGCATCTTCTGCTGATGTCATCAACAGAGTGGTAACAACTGTTCCGCTCTGCTGACAGGTGGGACTGCCGACATCATGCTAACAGTGCGGTTCCCCAATTACAGGTAGATTTGAACACAAAATTCAAACAATTCTGGTCCAGGCCTAGGTCTGTAGCTGCTGGAACAGAGCCCTGAAAACCTCCTACCTGCATCCCCAGCACCTCATCTAATTATTAGGCCTGGGTGGCAGCAGGTCAACAGTTTCACACAGCTCTGGTCCAGCAGACACAGACTACAGACATGGCTGCAGAACCAGGGTTATGCAAATCTTTCTATTCAATGTAATAAGAAAAAAAGAAAAAAAAAAAAAAAACAAAAAAAAACACACGCGACAAGCAAAATAAGAATAAGGTATTTTTTATTTTGAATTTAGAAGACATTACTTTGATGCCCCTAATGAATACACAAATATGTACAGATAGACAAGTTACTAGATTGGCCATTTCCATTGATTTGCAGGTGGGTCTTCCACAAGGGGCTCCCAAGGCTTCCAGTCGGCCATTTTTCTCACCAGAAATAGTTCATTTTCTGCCTGTTAAAAATATATAACTTTTTCAATTTTATGTATAATAAAAAATTGAATCTGAATTCATATTACCATACATCAGTACATTTTTTTTATGACTATATGATGCATTTTTCAACAAGATAACATCTTGCTAAAATTTGTGTGCCTTATAGTCTGCAGTCTCCCAGACTGATTCCTTAAATCACAAGGCAGAGCATTCATAAGTGCTGAGATACCCAAGCGGCTGCATAGTTCTCCTTCTCTAATTCTGACCAGGAGGGACTGAGCCGATGTTGCTGGCAGGTTAGGTAAAGCTTCTGTCCACATTATTGTATAAATTGTTTTTGATAATTATTTTAAAATCTGGCTTCAAAAATATTTTCTAATCTAGCTTTTAAAAAAGCAGTCATCTTTAAAGGACTGTCCAGTACTAGGACACATTTCCCATATTAACATTAATAAAAAAAAGCTCATATTTTACTCCCATGCTGGCGCCCTGGAGGTTGTGACGTCACGCGAGCCGGCTTCTCTCTCCCTGTCTTCGGACGCAGGAGTAATCAACAAGAAGTGAGCAGTAGCCACAGCACTCACTCCATGGTGACTAAAGCTGGTGTCACACATAACGACAACGACGTCGCTGCTACGTCACCATATTCTGTGACGTAGCAGCGACCATAGATGATCGTTAGTAAGCTGTCAAACATGTTATATAAAGCAGCGACGGAGCAGCGATCATAGCGACGTCGACGGTCGTTGTGTGGTTTCAGACGTAGCATAGCGTAGCGATCATCGCTGCTGCGGTGTCAAACACAAGGATTATCAGCTTATCAGCTTGGCGCAGCGGGATAGCAGTGATCAAAAAATGACCTGGAACATTCAGGAGCGAGCAACGATTTCGCAGCAGGGGTCTGATCGTTGTTATGTGTCACACACAGCAACGTCGCTGTTGAGGTCGCTGCTACGTCACAGAATATGGTGACGTAGCAGCGACGTCGTTGTCGTTATGTGTGACACCAGCTTTACTCATGTGTAGAGATAAGCTGATCTGCCGATGTTCGGGTTCGGCTGGACTTCAAAACAAAAAGTTTAGTTTTTAATTTTAATTGGGGGAAACGTGAAATGAGAGGTTTGTCCTAGTAGTGGACTGCCCTTTTAATATTAGGCAGGAAAGTTTACATGGATTATAAAACCATTTAGATATGGATTTTTAAACTAAGCTTTTTTTTTTATAGAAAAGATTATACAGCCAAATTAAAAAGGAATTTTCAAAGTACACTAGCTTTAATGAGTAAGATATACAGTGCTGGCCAAAGGTATCGGCACCCCTGCAATTCTGTCAGATAATACTCAGTTTCTTCTTGAAAATGATTGCAATCACAAATTCTTTGGTATTATCTTCATTTATTTTGCTTGCAATGAAAAAACACAAAAGAGAATGAAACAAAAATCAAATCATTGATCATTTCACACAAAACTCCAAAAATGGGTCAGACAAAAGTATTGACAACCTTTAGCCAAAATAACTGCGAACAACCGCTTCCGGTAACCATCAATGAGTTCCTTACAATGCTCTGCTGGAATTTTAGACCATTCTTCTTTGGCAAACTGCTCCAGGTCCCTGAGATTTGAGGGGTGCCTTCTCCAAACTGCTATTTTGAGATCTCTCCACAGGTGTTCTATGGGATTCAGGTCTGGACTCATTGCTGGCCACTTTAGTAGTCTCCAGTGCTTTCTATCAAACCATTTTCTAGTGCTTTTTGAAGTGTGTTTTGGGTCATTGTCCTGCTGGAAGACCCATGACCTCTGAGGGAGACCCAGCTTTCTCACATTGGGCCCTACATTATGCTGCAAAATTTGTTGGTAGTCTTCAGACTTCATAATGCCATGCACACGGTCAAGCAGTCCAGTGCCAGAGGCAGCAAAGCAACCCCAAAACATTAGGGAACCTCCGCCATGTTTGACTGTAGGGACCGTGTTCTTTTCTTTGAATTTTTTTTTTTCCTGTAAACTCTATGTTGATGGCTTTTCCCAAAAAGCTCTACTTTTGTCTCATCTGACCAGAGAACATTCTTCCAAAACGTTTTAGGCTTTCTCGGGTAAGTTTTAGCAAACTCCAGCCTGGCTTTTTTATGTCTCGGGGTAAGAAGTGGGGTCTTCCTGGGTATCCTACCATACAGCCCCTTTTCATTGAGACGCCAACGGATAGTACGGGTTGACACCATTGTACCCTCGGACTGCAGGGCAGCTTGAACTTGTTTGGATGTTACTCGAGGTTCTTTATCCACCATCCGCACAATCTTGCGTTGAAATCTCTCGTCAAATTTTCTTTTCCTTCCACATCTAGGGAGGTTAGCCACAGTGCTATGGGCTTTAAACTTCTTGATGACACTGCGCACCGTAGACAGGAACTTTCAGGTCTTTGGAGATGGACTTGTAGCCTTGAGATTGCTCATGCTTCCTCATAATTTGGATTCGCAAGTCCTCAGATTGTTCTTTGGTCTTCTTTCCATGCTCAATGTGGTACACACAAGGACACAGGACAGAGGTTGAGTCAACTTTAATCCATGTCAACTGGCTGCAAGTGTGATTTAGTTATTGCCAACACCTGTTAGGTGCCACAGGTAAGTTACAGGGGCTGTTAATTACACAAATTAGAGAAGCATCACATGATTTTTCAAACAGTGCCAATACTTTTGTCCACCCCCTTTTTTATGTTTGGTGTGGTATTATATTCAATTTGGCTTTATGACAAATTTTTTTTTTTTCATTGAAGACAAATTAAATGAAGATAATAATACCAAAGAATTTGTGATTGCAATTATTTTCAGGAAGAAACTGAGTATTCTCTGACAGAATTGCAGGGGTCCCAATACTTTTGGCCAGCACTGTATTTAAAAATTTGTTCATTTTAGATTGCCAAGTTCAAAGACCATCCTCTACGCGGATGGTTTCACAATCTATGCTTTTTTTTTTTTTTTTTTTTTTTTTAATAATGCTGGAGGGTTTTAGAGACTAAGAAAGCCTATACTGTTTACAGGGGAACTCCTCCATGATCAGCTCATTGATAACCAATTATTGAGGGGATCGATTGTCCAAACACGACAACCAAAGTAAACCGCAGTGAGAGTTTCAATAATTTTTATTGTACTTTAAATTTGAACATATATTACATAATGAACTGCATTTATAAATTTGTTTAAATACATTATGAATAAGTATACTTACATTTAGCATTTAGTATTTTTATGGGGTAAGGAATGAGAGGTTGGGGAGGGTAAATTAGGGAAGAAGAACTTTATTGGGGCAAACGTGGAAGGATCAAGGAAAATAATGGAAGGGTAAGTGGTAAAGGGAGACTTAACCTTAATAAAAAAAGATTATAAGAGTAAAAAAAAAAAAAAAAGAAAGAAAGAATGAAATAAAGAAGAGATAGAAAAAGAGGGGTAAGTGAGACAGAGGTGTTTTTTTGTATCTTTGGAGTAGAGTGTCTTTGATAAATCTATAAGATTGTCCAAGAGTAGTAGATGTTGCCCTATATAGTTTAGAATTCAATAGTCATCCAATATCTATTAAATTGTTTAACCAAACTCCCCATCTTTTATGGTAAGAGCCGAATGAATTATTAACTATAGCATGTTTCCTTTCAAATTTGTGGTGTAATATGAGCTTGTTGTTAATTTCCATTATATTTCGTATATTGTCACTATTCCAATTAGCTGCAATGGAATTTTTTTATTAGGAGGAGAATAAGAATAATAATCGGAATATGACATGGGGTAAACAGCAGTGAGGTAGGATACAAAAGTGTTCAGAGCTATAGGGCATAATAAAGGCAGATATGATTGTACATAGCTTCTTTATCAACATAAGGGATAAGGGATGCAGTATAGACAGAAGAACATACATTTATGTTTGCTTTTACCTGTGCAATAACTTCTTCTATTTGGCCACAGTTAATCTTCTCCTCCAATTTTTCAACACTGCGTTCCTACACAAATAAATAAAAAACATAAGTGGACATTAGGATTGTTTATTTGCTAGTGGTGCTTCACAGAAACCAAGAACGGCATTTGAGGCGACAAGGTAAGGAAAGAGTTTGTCAGCCTCATCCTGATATTGCTACATGTCTTGATGTGAAATCATAGGAAATACTTGTCTTCACAATGTGGCAGCCACCCAATAGGCCAAAACAGGTCGACATCAGTCCTTGTGCTGTGAATTATGGTAAACCAATTTACCTACAGTATTT
This sequence comes from Anomaloglossus baeobatrachus, assembly GCF_048569485.1. Lineage (NCBI taxonomy): Eukaryota > Metazoa > Chordata > Amphibia > Anura > Aromobatidae > Anomaloglossus > Anomaloglossus baeobatrachus. Next base: position 339,796,348 of record NC_134356.1, read on the forward strand.
TTTGGACTATAAGACTCACTTTTTTTTAAACAAGAAAAACTCCTGCTAAAATGTGTGTGTCTTAACGTCCAGTGGACTGTGATGGAGAATCACGACACAGCATCCTCCCCGTTCACAGATAGACTTGCTCTCTTTCCTCCTGCCGCACACTGATCTACGTGATCGGCTCAGAGCTGGAGAAAAAGCTTACCGGGATCTGAATGGAGGCTGCATCAGCTGAAGGACCTTCCACCGGATTAATTCAAGGGTCTTTTAGCTCATGTGAATCATCATATGACCTGAAAGGTCCTTGCGTCAATTGTACAAAAGGTCCATTATCTGCTCAGTTCAGGTCTCAATCAGAAACTGCAAGATGAGTGAGTGTGTGTATGTGTGTATGCACACATATGTAAACTGTGCATGTTTATAACTAAAGCCACAATTAACACAGCCCAAGTCTTACACATTTTACTTACGCTATATTAGTATTAAATAATGGTAACTTAAAAGGGAACTTGTCACCAGTTTTGGGACCTATAAGCTGCAGTCACCACCACTGGGCTCTTATATACAGCATTCTAACATGCTGTATATAAGAGCTCAGGACTCGCTGTAAAACATAAAAAAAACATTTTATAATACTCACCTAATTGTCGTCCTTCAGTGGAGTTGGGCCACATGGGTGTCTCCTTTCTCCAGTGCCGGCACCTACTCTTTCGGTCATCTTCGTCTACCTTCTCAAGCCTGTGTGCAGGACATGTCCTACGTCATACACACTCGCCGGTCGTGCGCAGGCGCACTACAATACTTTGATCTGCTCTGAGCAGGGCAGATCAAAGTTCGCCTGTGCAGGAGCTCAGTGACGGTGAGTGTGTATGACGTAGGACGCGTCATTTAGCAGGAAGACCAAGATGGGCGAAAGAGGAGGCGCCGGCCCCGGAGGCGTCCATATAGCCCAACTCCACCGAAGCATGACCGTTAGGAGAGTATTATTAAGTGTTTTTTATGTTCTACAGCGCGGCCTGCGCTCTTATATACAGAATGTTAGAATGCTGTATATAAAAGAGCCCAGTGGTGGTGGCCGCAGCATATAGGCCCCAAAACTGGTGACAGGTTCCCTTTAAAGATAGTGCATATACAATTTGCACTACCCTAAGATTTGAGACTATAGAGCCACACAGTTGTTCTCAAGTTTAGGAATGGAGAGAGCATAATACATGGCATGTAGATGCAGGGCACACTGATGAATTCTACAACAGTCTACAGCCTGTGGCAATCTAGTATCAGTCAATAATTGTATAACAAGCCCTAATCAATTTTGCCAATGGAACACAGATCGTGAAAAATCATTATGTTCAGAAATCTTCAGACCCTCCCACCCCCAGATAAATCCATGTGAGATAACTGTCCAAATCATTAGTTGAAGAATAAAACATGCTCTGAATCGTACACAAACATTTGACAGGGGAAAACATCTTTACAAAGAAAGGAGAAGAAATGTAGTACAAAGACAAGTATTGGTGACTGCTGAAATTACTTACAGTTTTCACTGCGCTGAATCTGTCATTTACAATCTGCTCGGTGTATTTCCGGTATGCTGCATCTTTTGGAATGGTCTGGAGTGCAGCAAGAATTTTCGTATATAATATTCTCAAACGCTGTCAATGGAAAAGAACATAATAAACATGTTATAAAATTGCACATAAATACCCACTGTAGAGAATGCGTTTATTAGTGGAAATTGTCCAAAAATTATTTTTTTGTTCCCAAGCTTGCCGTTTGCACTATTAACAGATTTATAATTTATTAAAAATTCTGTCCACCTGTTATGTGGGCTGCTCATCTAGTGTGTGATATCACTCTAGTGACATTCCATATACAGCCCAAATGTACTGTGCATTATACATAACATCACTGCTGATATTAGTACATGTCAGCCCTGAAGTGCTAGGATCATTCATGCAAGATCTCAGACCTGCACTCTCATCGATGCAGAAGTTGTATCGCTCAAGTGCAGTCATCCTACTCTGCCTTAGGCCGGTTTCAAACGTCCGTGTTTTAGGTACATGTGACATCAGTTTTTAACACGGATGTCACACGTACCCATGTTACCCTATTGTGTACTCACACGGAACGTGTGGCCCCGCTATTTCACACGGACATGTGTCTGTTTTTTCTCCTGCAGCACGGGTGTTACACGGACCGCACACTGATGTGATCCGTGTGACATGGACCGGAGAAAACACAGGTCTTTAAATAAAAAGATTTTCTATATTTACCTGTATCCAGCGATGCTGTCTCCGGCTCTACCACCTCCCGCTCCTGACCCCCACTCATTATTTTCATTGATTATTCACTGCAGTGAGCAGCTGGGAGCAGGATCATCGCGGTGACAGCGCTGGAGACAGCACTGCCGAGGACAGCATCGTTATTGACAGGCGAGTATCCTGACAGCATTGTGTATGCAGGGACGTCCAGGAGGTTATCAGATTTCCCAATGAACTGACGACCTCCTGATGACACCCGTGACAAATGCACTACAGCGAGTGTCACGATGGTGACTTCCAGCCGGGTTCATGAGATTTCATTGGGAACTCTGATGACACCCTGGATGTCACTGCACAAACTGCTGTATACTCACCTGTCCCCAGCGGTGCTGTCCGGCTCTGTCCCCGCGATGCTCCGGCTTCCACATCCTCGGGCAGTGAATAATCAATGAAAATAATGAGCGGGGGTCAGGAGCGGAAGGCAGCAGAGCAGAAGACCGCATCGCTTGATATAGGTAAATATAGAACATCTTTTCATTGCAGAGACACGTATTTTACCCGGTACGTGTCACACATACGCAAACACGGATGTCACACGTATGACACACGTGTGACCATAACAATGCGTGTGACTGGTACCTGATTAAACACGGACGTGTGAAACCAGCCTTAGGCCGGTTTCAGATGTCCATGTTTTAGATACGTGTGACATCCGTTTTTAAACACGGATTCCACACGTACCCATGTTATTTTCTGGAGTTACACAGAACGTGTGACCCCACACGTACACATGGGCACCTGTCCGTTTTTTTCTCTGGCATCACACAGATGTGATCCGTGTGACACCTACTGGAGAAAAAAAAGTGTCTTTGAAAAAAAAAATATATTTTCTATATTCACCTGTATCCAGTGTTGCTGTCTTCAGATCTACTGTCCCCTGCTTCTGACCCCCGCTAATATGATCATTGAATATTCACTGCATCTCGGACCTGGAGGCAGGAGCATCGCCAGGGACAGGGGAGTATCAAGCAAGCAGTGTGTGTGCAGTGACGTTCAGGAAGTCACCCGAGATAACTCTGATGAATCCATGAAGTCACCATCGTGTCACCCGCTGTAGCGTGGGTGTCATCAGGAGGTCATCAGAGTTAATTGCGAACTCCGATGCAGCCTCCTGGACGTCACTGCACACACACTGCTAGCTGGACACAACTAACCTGTCCCCAGTAATGCTCCTTCCAGGTCCGAAGTGCAGTGAATATTCAATGAGTATAATTGGCGGGGGTCAGAAACAGGGACAGCAGAACCGAAGAAAACAGTGCTGGATACAGGTAAATATAGAAAATCTTTATTTCAAAGACCCGTGTTTTCTCCAATACGTGTCACACGTATGCAAGCACAGATGCGACATACGTATGACCATACCCATGAGAGTGGCTTGTACCTGATTAAGCACGGACATCTGAAACTGGCCTTAGTTTCACATCTGCTGCTGCATATAGGTGTGACTTAAAGTTTACAGATTGACACAAACTTTAGTTTTAACTCATCTTCAGATCCTTTAGGCTACTTTCACACATCCGGCTTGAGCCCTGCGGCTCAATCCGGCTGTGCAAGCTATGCAACGGATGCGGTGAAAACACCGCATCCTTTGCATAAGTTTTTCCCATGCGGCCCGCCCGGTTTTTGCCGCTTGCGGCATGCTACTGAGCACGCGCAGTGGCAAAGAAGGGAATTTTGTTTACTTACCGTAAATTCCTTTTCTTCTAGCTCCAATTGGGAGACCCAGACAATTGGGTGTATAGCTACTGCCTCCGGAGGACACACAAAGTATTACACTTAAAAGTGTAAAGCCCCTCCCCTCTGCTATACACCCTCCTGTGCATCACGGGCTCCTCAGTTTTGGTGCAAAAGCAGGAAGGAGGAAACTTATAAATTGGTCTAAGGTAAATTCAATCCGAAGGATGTTCGGAGAACTGAAACCATAACCAAGAACAATTCAATCTGAACAACATGTGTACACAAAGAAACAACAGCCCGAAGGGAACAGGGGCGGGTGCTGGGTCTCCCAATTGGAGCTAGAAGAAAAGGAATTTACGGTAAGTAAACAAAATTCCCTTCTTCTTTGTCGCTCCATTGGGAGACCCAGACAATTGGGACGTCCAAAAGCAGTCCCTGGGTGGGTAAAAGAATACCTCGGTAAAAGAGCCGTAAAACGGCTCCTTCCTACAGGTGGACAACCGCCGCCTGAAGGACTCGCCTACCTAAGCTGGCATCTGCCGAAGCGTAGGTATGCACTAGATAGTGCTTCGTGAAAGTGTGCAGACTCGACCAGGTAGTCGCCTGACACACCTGCTGAGCCGTAGCCTGGTGCAGCAATGCCCAGGACGCACCCACGGCTCTGGCAGAATGGGCCTCCAGCCCTGAAGGGACCGGAAGCCCAGCAGAACGGTAGGCTTCAAGAATTGGTTCCTTGATCCACTGAGCCAAGTTGACTTGGAAGCCTGCGACCCTTTACGCTGGCCAGCGACAAGGACAAAGAGCGCATCCGAGCGGCGCAGGGCGCCGTACGAGAAATGTAGAGTCTGAGTGCTCTCACCAGACCTAACAAGTGCAAATCCTTTTCACATCGTTGAACTGGATGAGGACAAAAAAGAAGGTAAGAAGATATCCTGATTGAGATGAAAAGAGGATACCACCTTCGGGAGAAATTCCGGAACCGGACGCAGAACCACCTTGTCCTGGTGAAACACCAGGAAGGGGGGCTTTGCATGACAGTGTTGCTATGTCAGACACTCTGCGGAGTGACGTGACTGCCACTAGGAAGACCACCTTCTGCGAAAAGCGTGAAAGAGAAATATCCCTCATTGGCTCGAAGGGTGGTTCCTGAAGAGCCGGTATCACCCTGTTCCGATCCCAGGGTTCTAGCCGACGCTTGGAAGGAGGGACTATGTGGCAAACCCCCTGCAGGAACGTGCGTGCCTGAGGAAGCCTGGCTAGACGCTTTTGAAAAAACACAGAAAGCGCCGAAATTTGTCCCTTAAGGGAATCGAGAGACCACTCCTTTTCCATTCCGGATTGAAGGAAGGACAGAAAAGTGGGCAAGGCGAATGGCCAGAGTAAAACCCTGATCAGAGCACCAGGATAAGAAGATCTTCCACGTCCTGTGGTAGATCTTGGTGGACGTTGGTTTCCTGGCCTGTCTCATAGTGGTAATGACCTCTTGAGATAACCCTGAAGACGCTAGGATCCAGGACTCAAAGGCTACGCAGTCAGGTTGAGGGCCGCAGAATTCAGATACACTGCCCTCACCTCCGGAACATTGATCTGGAGGGAGGACTCTGTTGAGTCCATGTACCCTGAGCCCTGTGGCGGGGGAAGACTCCCTGACAGACTCGCGTCAGCCGTGACCACAGCCCAGGATGGGGGCAGGAAGGATTTTTCCTTCGATAAGAAGTGAGAAGAAGCCACCACTGAAGGGATGCCTTGGCTGCCCGAGAAGGAGCAACGTTCCTGTCGAGGGACGTCGATTTGCTTTCCCATTTGCGGAGAAAGTCCCATTGAAGTGGGCGCAGATGAATCTGCGCAAACTGAGCTGCCTCCATTGCTGCCACCAACTTCTCTAGGAAGTGTATGAGGCGCCTCAAAGGGTGTGACTGGGCTCGAAGGAGCGATTGCACCCCTGTCTGTAGTGAACGCTGTATGTCCAGCGGAAGCTTCACTATCGCTGAGAGAGTATGAAACTCCATGCTGAGATATGTCAGTGATTAGGCCGGTGTCAATCTTGACTTTGGGAAATTGATGATCCACCCGAATCTCTGGAGAGTCTCTAGAGCAATGTTCGGGCTGTTAAACATAGAAAGAAAGATGGAGCTTGCAAGGCAGTTAGTGTAAAAATATCCAAAATTTTATTATACAAATTTCTTATTATATTAAAATAGTTTCAATCCATATAGAAAAAGTACATATGCAGTGCTAATAGAGAACAAGGTGAATTACCACACATAAGTGGGAAAGCAGAAGTGATAACACCCCAAGTAGACGTAAATAACTAGCAAGGGCAAAGGGTCATAAATAAGCGTAAGTGGCTGGCTAATACCTATGGCGTCTCTGTCCTGGCGGGAAACGTAATTATATATAGCCAAATCAGCATAGATCCCTAAGGCAGGACAGAGATTCCAAGAATCAAGCCAATCATGAAAAAAGTCACAAAACAATGACTAAAAAATGTGGCGCCTCCACCCTGACCGGGCACATGAAGTTGTGCAGCCAATTCGGCACAAGTCCGTTTAAACAGGGCAGGGGTCACCAGTAACAAGCCAGTCACATACAAAAGACCCTAAGAACCCATAACTTACACATAGTTAAGAAGGGGGGTGAACACCAGGGCGTCCCACGACAGTGCAAGGAGCCTTCCTACGCGCGTTTCGCACGGATTACATCTGCTGGCTTCATCAGGGAAGGTATACGGCAATTGCCGTTCAAGGACCTTATATCGGAAGTCGCGAGACTTCATTGGACTGACCAGGACCTGGAAAATGTGTCCCAGCCAATCGGATCCCCGCCGACGCACACGCGCACCGCGCGCCCAACGTCACACGCCCCTCAGCCGTCCAATGGGAGAGGGAGCCCGGAGCACAGCACACGTGCTCCAAGGCCACCCCCACCCAGTAAGGACGGCCAAGGGGCGGGCAAGGAAGGCGAGCGGCGCGCACGGGTCACGGAGATCAGAGGGCGGGACACAGCTCCCAGCTAGAGTCCGTCAATCAGCCATCGGGTTGCCATGGCGGCGCGTATGCCAAAGCACGGCAAAAGTCCGCACCACGTCCCCGGCAATCCAGTGAGGGGGGACGCGGCGGACCCCCGGGCCCAGGGGTCCGCAACATCCACCCCCACCAAAGAGGACGCCGGGCAAGCAGCGGGGACAGGATACCGCGCGATGGGAGCGCGCACAGCAACCAGAGGGCGGGACAGGCTAATAGCTGGAAATGAAAAATGTGAGCAATCAATAAGTATCCTTGCCATCCCATAAATACGACCACAGAAATGAGATAACAATGGCATCAGTCATATTACATAAAAACAAGAAACAGGAGAATTATTATGCAGAGATCTTCTTAAAGTGACAGTACGTCCATGTCCTAAGGGAATCATGTGCGGACAATTTTTCCAAAAATCGATGTCAGGTCCAAGTCCGACATGTAGATCACAATGGATAATAACTAGACAAGGTCCTATGAAGGCAAGAGAATTAAATTAGGAACACTGAAAATTAATAATGGGGCCAAAAAGAAACCTGATAAAAAATAATTAAAAATATCCCTTAAATTAAAAAGGAAAGGAATGGTGCAGTACATGACAAGAGCCACTCATAGAAACGGGGCAAAGTTTAGAGCCTCATTAAGGCCCTTTGGTGTGACTGTGTCCAAAATGGTAATCCATTTCAGTTCACGTTGGGCCAAAAGCTTTTTGACATTTCCCCCCCTAATCCCACAGTGAATCACGTCAACACCCCTGACCATAAAGGATCTAGGGTTGCATCCATGAACCAATTTGAAGTGGCGCGGTATGGTCAGGGGTGTTGACGTGATTCACTGTGGGATTAGGGGGGGAAATGTCAAAAAGCTTTTGGCCCAACATGAACTGAAATGGATTACCATTTTGGACACAGTCACACCAAAGGGCCTTAATGAGGCTCTAAACTTTGCCCCGTTTCTATGAGTGGCTCTTGTCATGTACTGCACCATTCCTTTCCTTTTTAATTTAAGGGATATTTTTAATTATTTTTTATCAGGTTTCTTTTTGGCCCCATTATTAATTTTCAGTGTTCCTAATTTAATTCTCTTGCCTTCATAGGACCTTGTCTAGTTATTATCCATTGTGATCTACATGTCGGACTTGGACCTGACATCGATTTTTGGAAAAATTGTCCGCACATGATTCCCTTAGGACATGGACGTACTGTCACTTTAAGAAGATCTCTGCATAATAATTCTCCTGTTTCTTGTTTTTATGTAATATGACTGATGCCATTGTTATCTCATTTCTGTGGTCGTATTTATGGGATGGCAAGGATACTTATTGATTGCTCACATTTTTCATTTCCAGCTATTAGCCTGTCCCGCCCTCTGGTTGCTGTGCGCGCTCCCATCGCGCGGTATCCTGTCCCCGCTGCTTGCCCGGCGTCCTCTTTGGTGGGGGTGGATGTTGCGGACCCCTGGGCCCGGGGGTCCGCCGCGTCCCCCCTCACTGGATTGCCGGGGACGTGGTGCGGACTTTTGCCGTGCTTTGGCATACGCGCCGCCATGGCAACCCGATGGCTGATTGACGGACTCTAGCTGGGAGCTGTGTCCCGCCCTCTGATCTCCGTGACCCGTGCGCGCCGCTCGCCTTCCTTGCCCGCCCCTTGGCCGTCCTTACTGGGTGGGGGTGGCCTTGGAGCACGTGTGCTGTGCTCCGGGCTCCCTCTCCCATTGGACGGCTGAGGGGCGTGTGACGTTGGGCGCGCGGTGCGCGTGTGCGTCGGCGGGGATCCGATTGGCTGGGACACATTTTCCAGGTCCTGGTCAGTCCAATGAAGTCTCGCGACTTCCGATATAAGGTCCTTGAACGGCAATTGCCGTATACCTTCCCTGATGAAGCCAGCAGATGTAATCCGTGCGAAACGCGCGTAGGAAGGCTCCTTGCACTGTCGTGGGACGCTCTGGTGTTCACCCCCCTTCTTAACTATGTGTAAGTTATGGGTTCTTAGGGTCTTTTGTATGTGACTGGCTTGTTACTGGTGACCCCTGCCCTGTTTAAACGGACTTGTGCCGAATTGGCTGCACAACTTCATGTGCCCGGTCAGGGTGGAGGCGCCACATTTTTTAGTCATTGTTTTGTGACTTTTTTCATGATTGGCTTGATTCTTGGAATCTCTGTCCTGCCTTAGGGATCTATGCTGATTTGGCTATATATAATTACGTTTCCCGCCAGGACAGAGACGCCATAGGTATTAGCCAGCCACTTACGCTTATTTATGACCCTTTGCCCTTGCTAGTTATTTACGTCTACTTGGGGTGTTATCACTTCTGCTTTCCCACTTATGTGTGGTAATTCACCTTGTTCTCTATTAGCACTGCATATGTACTTTTTCTATATGGATTGAAACTATTTTAATATAATAAGAAATTTGTATAATAAAATTTTGGATATTTTTACACTAACTGCCTTGCAAGCTCCATCTTTCTTTCTATGTTTATGTGCCATATGGAGTGGCGTTGATTTTTTGATGCGAGATGTGCCTTGGTTCAATGTTCTTGTGTCTCATGGTTTTTTTTTTTTGTGTTATCCACAGCACAGTCTCGGACAATGATGAACTTTAAAGCCCGCGAGGAGGCGTGGCTTAATAAAATTAACGAGGTGCTAAAAGGTGAACCCACAGGGGTTTTGGAAAGTAATGGTGCATGTACTAGGGATTTGTGCAATAAGATGACGGAGCTACTCAAGAAGCGGACTAGGATTTGGCTTAATTGTACCTTTTTGGAGAGATATGTGGAACTCGGTTTAATTCCAAGGGGACTACGAGTTCAAGTCTTTCCCTCGTTCCCCATTCAGAATGATGAGTTTAAAAGTAAATGGGAGACTGCCGCCTCTGACTGCTCCAAGCAATTTCTTCAACTCTTAATTGGGTTGAATAAGGAGACCCTTGCTACTTTAGAAGGTGATATTAATTCTTTGCAGATTGATATAGAAAAAAACATGACAACAATAGCAATTAATAAGTTTAATGAGGGTCTTGACTTGGAAATTGAGAAATTGAGTAAAGAGGTTCAAGATACTAAGATCCGGAAACTACAGAGAGATTTGGATGACAGACGTCAGAATAAGATGTACAAATGGAGGGGTAGTGATAGATTTAAACCATATCAACGCCCACGTTTTGGGGGATCAAGATCAGGCTCCATCTCCTCCTACACATCAGGCGAAGAAAGTGGTCTATCCGGCAGTACTACTATATCTGGAAGGGGTAATCAGAGCCAAATGTCTTGGGACAATAGACTACGTCAACCCAAAAAGAGGGGTGCCGGCAGACCTAAAGATATTGGTTCGGGCGAAGGCCCCCAGGTAATTAACCTGTCGAAATATACTTTGTCAACGGCACAACTACAGGTGTTGAGTAAGGGTTTGACTTTTTCCCCCACTAACACCTTTGATTTGTTCACAGCTTTGAAGGATCTTCACCTTTTCTCCCGGAAGCTGATCCTTCATAAGTTACATTCTAAATCACCGACAGGAGACACCGATCTTGCTATGGGACAAAGTGCGACACAAATTTTGGAGGATCTCTCAGAAGAATTACCATCTCAGCTGCCAGGTGAGTTTCCCACCTCTTTGAGGCCTAGATCCACGACTTTCCCCCCCTTGTCTCTATGCCCGGCGGTGGAGATTTTTACTCGCCTTGTTAGTGAAAATCTGCGTAACATCTCCACTCGCCGATCACGGGACAATTTAACTGCAGTCCAAAGGAAAGCCTTGAGAGAACTGGGCGATATGAAGGACGTCATATTCAAGGCTGCAGACAAGGGGGGTAATGTCGTGGTTTGGCCAGTGGATCTCTATGAAAGGGAGGCCCACAGGCAGCTGAGAGAAAGAGAGACATATAGTAGATTGGACTCCTCACCTTTGATCTCATTCTCTGCCCAATTGTACCTCATCCTCAATGATGCCGTAGACCAAGGGATTATTACCAAGGGGGTCTTTGATGGGTTATTTGTAAAATATCCTAAAATTCCAACCTTTTACCTATTGCCCAAGGTCCACAAGGACCCCATCAATCCACCCGGTCGGCCCATCGTTTCAGGGATGGAGGGGTTATGTAGTCCCATCTGCCAGTTTATTGATTATTACTTAAAACCCCTGGTGGAGACCCTTCCATCCTACGTTAGGGATACGACCGAGGTTCTCAATAGACTTGATGGGGTTCATGTGGACCCAGAGACCCTCTTGGTGGTGGCCGATATAGAGTCTTTATACACGTGTATCGGCCACGACGACGGCCTGAGAGCAGCTCGTTTTTTCTTGGGTATGAGTAATTGGGATGGACGCACTTGTGAGCTGGTCCTGGAACTTCTTGACTATGTACTCACCCACAATTTCTTCGTCTTTAAGGATAGATTCTATCTGCAGAGGCGGGGGACCGCTATGGGCGCGGCCTGTGCGCCTTCGTACGCAAACCTCTTCCTCGGTTTTTGGGAGAGGGGTTTGTTTGTTCACGGAGGTGCATGGGCCGCCCCCATGGTGTCAATGTGGGTGAGATACATTGATGATCTATTGATCATCTGGCAGGGTACCATCTCTCAACTCAGGTGTTTCATGGACCAGCTCAACACAAATAATTACAACATCAAATTGACATATAGTTTTAGTGACAGTGGAGTTGAGTTTTTGGATATTAAAATTTCTGCAGATGAGTTTGGGGCTTTGCAGACGGATGTGTACAGAAAACCGACGTCTGTAAACTCCCTACTCTATGCCACCTCTGCTCACACCAACTCCACTGTACGTGCCATCCCAATTGGTCAATATCTCAGGATGAGACGACTCTGCTCTCAGGACAACGTTTTTAAACAACAGGCAGATGATTTGAGGATGAGGTTCAAAAACAGAGGTTATGGGAACCGCACTCTGAAACAAGCTTATCAGAGAGCAAGATCGGTGTCTAGGGATGATCTGCTTCATGGGAGGAGAGGTGAAATCAGGCCTGTGGAAAATATAAGGTTCATCTCAACATTTAATGTTAAATGGCAGGAGATGAGAGAAATTCTAACTAAATTCTGGCCGATCCTTCAATCAGATCCCACTTTGAAATCACGTCTGCCCCCTGTACCTTTGATGACCGCCAGGCGATGTAAAAATCTTAAGGACTACTTGGTCAAAAGCCATTATATACCACCAGTGACCAGTAGTCCTTTTGGCTCGTCTGGACCCATCAAAGGTTGCTTTCCCTGTGGTCGCTGTGTTTCCTGCCCGAATGTCTCTCGCTGCTCCTCTTTCCATACTAGTGATGGGAGAAAAAGCTTCCCTATAAGAGAACATATCTCTTGTACTACCATCAACGTCATCTACTATGCAACATGTGATTGTAATAAGATCTATATAGGTATGACATCAAGGGAATTAAGAGTAAGAGTAAGGGAGCATGTGAGGGACATTCGGGCGGCAACCACAGCGACCAATGTGGCAGAATTAAAAACTATACCGCGCCACTTCAAATTGGTTCATGGATGCAACCCTAGATCTTTTATGGTCAGGGGTGTTGACGTGATTCACTGTGGGATTAGGGGGGGAAATGTCAAAAAGCTTTTGGCCCAACGTGAACTGAAATGGATTACCATTTTGGACACAGTCACACCAAAGGGCCTTAATGAGGCTCTAAACTTTGCCCCGTTTCTATGAGTGGCTCTTGTCATGTACTGCACCATTCCTTTCCTTTTTAATTTAAGGGATATTTTTAATTATTTTTTATCAGGTTTCTTTTTGGCCCCATTATTAATTTTCAGTGTTCCTAATTTAATTCTCTTGCCTTCATAGGACCTTGTCTAGTTATTATCCATTGTGATCTACATGTCGGACTTGGACCGGACATCGATTTTTGGAAAAATTGTCCGCACATGATTCCCTTAGGACATGGACGTACTGTCACTTTAAGAAGATCTCTGCATAATAATTCTCCTGTTTCTTGTTTTTATGTAATATGACTGATGCCATTGTTATCTCATTTCTGTGGTCGTATTTATGGGATGGCAAGGATACTTATTGATTGCTCACATTTTTCATTTCCAGCTATTAGCCTGTCCCGCCCTCTGGTTGCTGTGCGCGCTCCCATCGCGCGGTATCCTGTCCCCGCTGCTTGCCCGGCGTCCTCTTTGGTGGGGGTGGATGTTGCGGACCCCTGGGCCCGGGGGTCCGCCGCGTCCCCCCTCACTGGATTGCCGGGGACGTGGTGCGGACTTTTGCCGTGCTTTGGCATACGCGCCGCCATGGCAACCCGATGGCTGATTGACGGACTCTAGCTGGGAGCTGTGTCCCGCCCTCTGATCTCCGTGACCCGTGCGCGCCGCTCGCCTTCCTTGCCCGCCCCTTGGCCGTCCTTACTGGGTGGGGGTGGCCTTGGAGCACGTGTGCTGTGCTCCGGGCTCCCTCTCCCATTGGACGGCTGAGGGGCGTGTGACGTTGGGCGCGCGGTGCGCGTGTGCGTCGGCGGGGATCCGATTGGCTGGGACACATTTTCCAGGTCCTGGTCAGTCCAATGAAGTCTCGCGACTTCCGATATAAGGTCCTTGAACGGCAATTGCCGTATACCTTCCCTGATGAAGCCAGCAGATGTAATCCGTGCGAAACGCGCGTAGGAAGGCTCCTTGCACTGTCGTGGGACGCTCTGGTGTTCACCCCCCTTCTTAACTATGTGTAAGTTATGGGTTCTTAGGGTCTTTTGTATGTGACTGGCTTGTTACTGGTGACCCCTGCCCTGTTTAAACGGACTTGTGCCGAATTGGCTGCACAACTTCATGTGCCCGGTCAGGGTGGAGGCGCCACATTTTTTAGTCATTGTTTTGTGACTTTTTTCATGATTGGCTTGATTCTTGGAATCTCTGTCCTGCCTTAGGGATCTATGCTGATTTGGCTATATATAATTACGTTTCCCGCCAGGACAGAGACGCCATAGGTATTAGCCAGCCACTTACGCTTATTTATGACCCTTTGCCCTTGCTAGTTATTTACGTCTACTTGGGGTGTTATCACTTCTGCTTTCCCACTTATGTGTGGTAATTCACCTTGTTCTCTATTAGCACTGCATATGTACTTTTTCTATATGGATTGAAACTATTTTAATATAATAAGAAATTTGTATAATAAAATTTTGGATATTTTTACACTAACTGCCTTGCAAGCTCCATCTTTCTTTCTATGTTTATGTGCCATATGGAGTGGCGTTGATTTTTTGATGCGAGATGTGCCTTGGTTCAATGTTCTTGTGTCTAATGTTCGGGCTGTGTTGGCATGCCACCCGAGAGGGAGCCTTGACCAGCAGATAGTCTAAGTAAAGGATCACCGAGTGTCCCTGAGAGTGTAGGACCGCTACCACCGTTGTCATGACCTTGGTGAAGGCCCGTGGGGCTGTCGCCAGGCCGAGAGTTAGTGCCACGAACTGAAGGTGTTCGTCCCCTATGGCGAAGCGCAGGAAGCGCTGAAATTCTGGTACAATCGGCACGTGGAGATAAGCATCCCTGATGTCGATTGATGCTAGGAAGCCTCCTTGGGCCATCAAAGGCGATGGCAAAGCGGAGAGATTCCATCCGGAACCGTCAGGTTCTCTGTCCGTTGAGCAGTGTGAAGTCCAGAACGGGGTGGAGTGATCCGTCCTATCTGGTGTTCACCGCCTGGAAATGCATCGGCTCGCTCGGGGGACGGAGATGCTCTGAAGCAACGAGTCGGAGGACGAGAACTGAGCTCTATCCTGTGACCGTAAGACAGAATGTCTCCTACATCGGTCTTGGACACGTGGGGACCACTCCCCTGACCTGGACCGCCATACAGAAAAGGTTCTCTGTGCACGGCGGAGGATGAAAATACCACCGCCCGAGACGTCAAAGACGCTAAATGCGGAGCAGACCGCATTAATCTGAGACAGAGCGGCTGAGGTAGCCTGGAGTGCCCGCCCCTGCAAAGGCTGGGGCAACGGACGCGCCTATGGGTTCATAGATGGATCTCATTAGGAGTTCTATCTGTCTGTCCGTGGCATTCTTGAGCGTGGACCCGTCAGCCACTGCTACTACTGATCTAGCCGCCAGTCAAGAGACTGGAGGGCACCTTATGACACTGAGCCCAAACCTTAACAACGTCAGAGGGGAAGGGACAACGTGTGTTATAAGGCGTTCAGTAAAACGCTTGTCCGGGAAGGTGTGCTTCTGTACAGTATCTGTGAAGCCTTTAGAGCCACGTCCGGACAGAGTCCTGGGTTGCGACCTCCGCCCCATCCTCTAGAGGGTCCTCAAGCTGAGACCCTTGAAGAGGTCGGGGAAGATTCCAAGCAAGGCTGCTTAGCCGGACTGGGACTGCGGTTCGTGCTGGAGTACCCCACGTCATAACTAGAGGCCACCCCAGGAACACGCTTCGTCGCAGACCGATAGAGGCCTGGGGCGATCCCGCAGTGCCCGGGGCCTGTGTAAGGGACCGGTCTGGACTGCAAACTCCTAGTCTCTTAGCCGACCATTTGTCCATAGCCTGAGACATGGATAGTGAAAATGACTCAGAGTTTCTCAGCAAAAGCTGCAACTCTGTCCCTGCCGCCTGGACAGGTAACGCCGGCGGAGTTCAACCAGTGCCCCCGGCTCCGGCTGAGCGAGTGCCACATGGCCCGAGCAATGTTCACCGCGATCACTGAGGATACATATGTACAGCCGAACTGTGAAACTGCATACAAACATATATATCCATATATACATTTCATCACTCTAGGGGGCCCAGCATCAAGAAGAAGCCCCCTGGCGTACCGACCCTGAAGCAGTATGTGCTGCTTAAAACATGGCTGTCGGCGTATACAGTGGAGGGGGGAGCCGTGGGCGTAACCCCAAAAGTGCGGGAATCTGGTGCCCTGAGTGAAAACGTGAGGGGGGCGGAGGACAGCCAAGTGTGCTCCAGCCCTCACTGTTAGCCTCCGACTGACCGTCCCGCCCTTCCCCCTGACTGTCAGGGCCAGGGGCGGGAGTTTAAGGCGCTAGGCCGCAAAAGCCGGGAGCTAAAGTTAAACACCGCGGCCGGCCGGCAGGCGCGGTCGGCGCGGTAGTACCGTATCAACCCAGCAGTCACTGCCCAATCTGCCAAGGTGCACCATGCACCGTCCCCAAGGGGACACAGAGTACCTCTGCGCCGCAGAGTGCTTAGTGAGGGTGATGGAGGACAGCGAAGTGTGCTCCAGCTCTCACTGTCGGCGTTAGACCGACCGTCCCGCCCTTCCCCCTGACTGGCAGGGCCGTGGGCGGGAGTGAAAAGGCACTAGGCCGCAAAAGCCGGGGACTAAAGTTATAAACCGCGGCCGGCAGGCAGGCGCGGTCGGCGCGGTAGTCCCGGCGTCATACGAATCACCTCGGGCGCTGCAGCGTCTGAGGCCAAGGTGCTCTATGCACCGTCCCCGAGGGGACACAGAGTACCTGTAGATGCAGGGCCCTGTCCCTGATGATACTCCGTCTCCGTCCGGCAGAATCCCACAGGGGCTGCGGATGGAGGCCGGTCCCAGTGCCTGGATGACCGGATAGGATCCCACTTCGCCCAGAGCCCATAAGGGATGGGGAAGGAAAACAGCATGTGGCTCCTGCCTGTGTACCCGCAATGGGTACCTCAACCTTAACAACACCGCCGACTCAGTGGGGTGAGAAGGGAGCATGCTGGGGGCCCTGTTATGGGCCCTCTTTTCTTCCATCCGATCTAGTCAGCAGCTGCTGCTGACCAAATTGTGGAGCTTGCGTGGATGTGTGCCTCCTTCGCACAAAGCATAAAAACTGAGGAGCCTGTGATGCACGGGAGGGTGTATAGCAGAGGGGAGGGGCTTTACACTTTTAAGTGTAATACTTTGTGTGTCCTCCGGAGGCAGTAGCTATACACCCAATTGCCTGGGTCTCCCAATGGAGCGACAAAGAAAACCGCATGCGGCGGCCGGATGCGGTATTTGCCGCATCGCGCCGCATCCGGCCGCCATAGGCATGCATTGAGAGATGCGCCGCATCGGCCGAATGCGGCGCGATGCGGTTTTTTTTTGCCGCACGAAAAAACGTGCCAGGCAACGTTCCATCCGGCCGCCGCATCGGCTAAATCTGCCGCATGCGGCAAAAACCGGATGGAACGCAAGGCCATGCGGCACAATGCGGCACTAATTAAAGTCTATGCAGGAAAATCGCAACCGGCAGCAAAAAAAACGGTTGCGATTTTCCTGCAAAGTGCCGGATTGTGCCGCAGAAGAAAAACCGGAGGTGTGAAAGTACCCTTAGTCAGATGTTTCTATAGCTACTGAGGAACAATTTTAAGCATTTCATAAGTTTATACACTTGTATTGACAAACACATCAATATGTAATGCATATTTAAATACATAGTATTTTTCCAAGACTTCTGCAACTCACTCATACATGCTGGACATCAGCTTCTGGCCAAAACCTAACTGATGGCAACCCATTCTTGTCTAAGGCTATGTTCACACTGGAAAAAGGATTTTTCGCAAGAAATTTCTTAAGAAATTTCTTGAGAGTGAAGGATTAAAGCACCTGTGTTAAATAAAACGCACCAATTACGCACCGAAAAACCCATGTGTTTTTACCGCATTTTGGTGCGTTTTTTTGCAGGTTGGTCCCTGCGTTTTTTAATGCCTTAACAGCAATAAATAATATAGATAATAGATAGATAGATAATGGAAAGATAGAAAGATGGATAGATGAATAGATAGATAATAGATGAGAAAGACATATATAATGTCCTACCCTCCTGCATATTCTAAGCTGACACCCTTTAGTGACTTTCATGTGGCTCTAAAGAGTGATTAGCCTTGTATTTAGCCAAAAAATAAATAAAAAAAAAAAAAACAGACTTGGGCCCCCCCCTATCTTTTGTAGCCAGCTAGGGTAAAGCAGACAGCTGCAGCCTGCAGACCACAGCTGGCAGCTTCACCTTGGCTGGTAATCCAAAACAGAGGGCACCCCACGCTGTTATTTTAAATTAAATAAATAATTTAAAGCAAAAAATGTGGGTCCCCACCAAATTGGATCACCAGCCAAGGTAAAGTGGACAGCTGTGGTCTGGTATTCTCAGACTAGGGAGGTCCACCGTTATTGGACACTCCCCAGCCTAAAAAGAGCAGGCCACAGCCGCCCCAGAAGTGGCGCATCCATTAGATGTGCCAATCCTGGCGCTTCGCCCCAACGCATCCCATTGCCCTGGTGCGGTGGCAAACGGGGTAATATATGGGGTTGATGCCAGATGTGTAATGTCACCTGGCATCAAGCCCTGGGGTTAGTGATGTCACGCATCTATCAGATACCCGACATCACGAACCCAGTCAGTAATAAAAAAAAAAAAAAAAAAATAGACTAGAAAAAACACTTCCCAAAACATTCCCTCTTTCACAAATTTATTTAAAGAACAATCAAATCTGGGTCCGGCGTAATCCAATAAGGGGGTCCCACGACGATCCATACCATAGTCACTGTCCCAGTCAATGAAGAACAGAATGTTCCCCATTGGCTGGAAGAGCAGTGCAGTGACCTGAGCTAACATCATGAGGTCAGCCCAGGTCACTGCAGGGGATGATGAGCGCTGGCATCAGGAGGTTAGATGAGACCTGCTGTGACGATTTTCTGCTCTCCTGACATCAGCGCTGTTACTGACTTCTATGCCCGCCGCGTTCTCAGCAGTATCGCGGAAGCCCGTGATGTCACCGCTAGTGACAGTCTCCGGCCGCCCGCGAGACGTGATGTGAGAACACGGCGGGCATAGAAGGCAGTGACAGCGCTGACGTGAGGAGAGCAGGAGATAGTCACAGCAGGTAATGGTATCACCTAACCTCCTGACAGCAGCGCTCGTCATCCCCGCGGCTGCCCGCACTGCTGTGTGAGAAGCTTCTGAGCCTGCAGTGTGGGCAGCCGCGGGGCTGGAGCGGGACACAGACTGCATGGGCACCCGACGAAGGTCACACGAAGTGCTTCCGTGTGGTTTCCGGGGATTTTGCGGGTCCATTGACTTTTAATGAGTCATGGTCTGTTATCACGGAACAGAATAGGACATGTTCCATAATAACGGAGTAGACATACCGCATCCGATGTGTTTTTTGTAGGATCGGATGCACACGGAAGTGCTTCTATGTGCCATCCGATCCTACACAAAAGACATTGAAAAAATAGTCCTGATGATTACATTACAGTCAATGGAGTGAATAACGCAGTTAGCTGCAGAAAAGAAGTGACATGCTCATTTTCTTAAGAAAATCTACCGAAAGAATTTTCTTAAGAAAAAAACGTAGTGTGTGCACAGTTAATTTTTTATGCCATAGGTTTTGCTGAGAAATGTCTGCAGAAAGGTACAACTATTTTCTCAAGAAAGTTCTGCAGCAAAAACGCAGGTAAAAATGCAGGTAAAAATACAGTGGGAATTTTTACAGTTTCTGTGTTTTTGTTTGTCCACTCACTTTTTGAATAATGACCTCAGGTTCTCAATGGGATTGATATCTGGGGAGTTTCCTGGCCATTGACCCAAGATACCAATGTTTAGCTCACAGAACCACAAGTTATAATTAGTGATGAGCGAACACTACCGTGCTCTGGTACTCATAACGAGCAGTTGATGCTCGGATAGGTATAACTCAAGTACCCAAGTATAATGGAAGTCAATGGGAAACAAGCATTTTTCCGGAAGATTTCCAGGGAAAATCTTTTCATTCTCCATTGCCTTCTGTTATACTTAAGTATTCGAGTCATGCCCATCCGAGCGTCAACTACTTGTTACGACTACCCGAGCACAGTAGTGTTCGCACATCACTAATTAAACTTTTGCCTTATGACATGGTGCTTCATCACACTGGAAAAAGCATTTTTCATCACAAAATTGCTCCTCTATTGTTGGGGGCGAAACTGTTCTTGAAGGACATTGGGATACTGTTCTTTATTCATGGAAGTGTTTGTCAAGGAAAATTCTAATTGACAGATCATAAGAAACTAATGCAAATTAACCATTATTTTAATGAAAGATTACATAATTTTTTAATTAAGTATATAAATTAGCCAGTAGATGGCAACACATAGCAGAAATTGGGTCTTAAACATGGTAAATAATCATCCTGAATGAAAAAATCAAGTTGATAATATAAAGTATAGAAGACATACACAGACTAATAGAAAATAGACATATCTCTATATTGGGGTCCCTAGCTCTGTGACCCTAACTGTGTGTCATCTCATTGCAATTAAAAACTGCTATGGGTGGAGAGGGGTAACTAAGGACTTTCTTATATAGGAGATGGAAAAAACATGGCCGAAAGGGGCGGAGCTGTGTTCACATTCAGAAAAAAACTACATATAACTGAATAGGATAACTGAAGTGAGCACTAATATATATATTATGAGTGCAAGCCAAAAATTACATACTATATACGGATAAGGCTGCACATCAAACTTAGATAATAGTATAATGCCTCAAGCATATGGACAAATATTGGAATATACAATGAAAAATGCTACTTGCTAATTTGAACATGTGAATAATGAATTGCATACCTGCCATGAATATTAGGAAAAAGGAGATATTTAGCAATCGCATTGATCAATGTAACTGAGCCCCAAGGCCTCGTCAAGGCATATCTCTATATTGGGGTCCCTAGCTCTGTGACCCTAACTGTGTGTCATCTCATTGCAATTAAAAACTGCTATGGGTGGAGAGGAGTAACTAAGGACTTTCTTATATAGGAGATGGAAAAAACATGGCCGAAAGGGGCGGAGCTGTGTTCACATTCAGAATATCTCCTTTTTCCTAATATTCATGGCAGGTATGCAATTCATTATTCACATGTTCAAATTAGCAAGTAGCATTTTTCATTGTATATTCCAATATTTGTCCATATGCTTGAGGCATTATACTATTATCTAAGTTTGATGTGCAGCCTTATCCGTATATAGTATGTAATTTTTGGCTTGCACTCATAATATATATATTAGTGCTCACTTCAGTTATCCTATTCAGTTATATGTAGTTTTTTTCTGAATGTGAACACAGCTCCGCCCCTTTCGGCCATGTTTTTTCCATCTCCTATATAAGAAAGTCCTTAGTTACCCCTCTCCACCCATAGCAGTTTTTAATTGCAATGAGATGACACACAGTTAGGGTCACAGAGCTAGGGACCCCAATATAGAGATATGCCTTGACGAGGCCTTGGGGCTCAGTTACATTGATCAATGCGATTGCTAAATATCTCCTTTTTCCTAATATTCATGGCAGGTATGCAATTCATTATTCACATGTTCAAATTAGCAAGTAGCATTTGTCATTGTATATTCCAATATTTGTCCATATGCTTGAGGCATTATACTATTATCTAAGTTTGATGTGCAGCCTTATCCGTATATAATAGAAAATAGAGACAGTCATCAGAATGTAAAGTGATCAATAGTAATTTACCCCAGTTGGAATGTGGTGACAAACTGTACTTTCTCCCCAATACACTGCACAGCCAACCCAGATAAGAGGAGGAAAATTATGGAAACCTTCCAACAATGTAAACTTACTATACGCTCTACTGAAGCCATAAATTCCGTTAATAAAAGGATGACCCTGGAGGAAGTAACAAATGTATTCATGTCCCTTCCTAACGGCAAATCCCCGGGTCCAGACGGATTGATTTACCTATTCTACAAAACACATCCAACTCTTCATTTAGCTACTTTATTAATGATTTTTTAGCTGGATCACCAATACTAACCACGATGCTTCATTTCTATCTCACTCCGATTACAAAACCAGGAAAAGACCCTTTAGATTGTGCTAGTTATAAGCTCAATTTAAAACATTTTCACAAAAATATTGGCGCTATGTTTGACCACCTGACTACCCCCCCCCATCCCCCCACTTAATCCACAAAGATCAGGTAGGTTTTATATCATGCAGGCAAGGAGATGACCATCCAAAAAAGGTAATCAATCTTTTCGAAGTCAAACAACAGTGTCCAGCATGAGTACTCAGTTTGGATGGTGAAAAGGTGTTTGACCGCCTGGTTTGGTCATTTATATTCGAAACCTTAACTCAATCTGGAGTCACAGGACTGTTTGCTATGGACAGCCCTCGGCTACTGTCAAATTGCCACATGCGTTACCCCAGCCTTTTCCACTTAGACAATGGTACTTGCCAGTCGCCAGGGTTGCCCCTTATTACCCCTACTCTTTTCTCTGTGTATCGAACCTATTGCAGCAGCCATATCTGTCTTAACCCAGAGATTCACGGGGTGATGGCGAGAGATAAGGAATTTAAACTATTGTTGTTTGCTGATGACGTCCTAACTATATCCACGCGTTTTGCTGTGTATTTTTATGCAAATTAAAAGCTTTTTCCAATATCAGCAAAAGTTATGACATTTCAGAAATCTCATGCACACGATTTCTTTACTTGACAAATAGAAAACTTGCGTTTTCGAAAACTGGAGCATGTTAATTCTTTCAGCATCTCTACACCATATAGAAGGCAATTACTCCCATGCATTTTTGCTGCTTTTTTTGGTGAATAAAACTAACTTTATTAACCCTTTCGCAACATGCACTGTACATATATGACACGAGTCAAAAGCAGGTGTACGGAGCGGCTCACTGGGTGGGCTTGCCCCATACTTGGCAGGTAATGGCTGTGTGTTATAGCCAGGATGTGCCTAACTATTGCGGGTGCAGCACAGCCCGGCCTGCTATTGTTAACTGTTAAATCGTGCTGTCAAATTCTGACAAGGGGATTTAACACACGCCACCATAGGGGAACACCATTCTAAGCGCCCATGGGTGCACCCGTGATGTGTACGCGGCCTGGCTTCAGAGAGGTACAATGCGCATGATCAGGAGTGCAGAAGATAACTCACCACACAGAAGAGCCGAAAAGCAGCTATTTTCTGCACTTCCAATCATGTGCAGTATCCCTCTCAAACCACAACGCATACTCCTAGCGTCAAAGGCTCAATGGTGTGAGTGAACAAAGCTTTTTTGGCAAGTTTTTTTCCTGACCAAAACCTGATCTTGTGGCAGGAAATCTCCTTTGAGTCATCTGCGTTTTTGATGCGTTTTTGCATGCTTTTTTAGTGGCGTTTTTGCTGCAGATTTGGTGCGGATTTGCTGCTTTTATTCTACAAAATGGGTTGTCTCGATGAAAAAAAAAACACAGCATATATGCAAAGAATTGACATGCTCATTCTTTAAAAACCTGACCAAAAACGCAGGTATTTGACAAAACACTCAGGAACAAAACCCGGTGTGTGTGTGGTGTGATTTCAGAAATCTCAGACTTTGCTGGTACTGTAAAAAGCAGCGTTTTATTAGCATGGATGTGCATAAAATTAAAACAAATCCGCAGCTAAAAAACGCAGCAAAAACTTACCAAAAAAGCCCTGTGTGAACATAGCCCAAGTGGGCCAACTAGTCTGTGGCAACTAACTCACTTTTGGAAGTGAATGTTATATTGGGGTGACTGGAAACTCTACGTATATATATTATATATTACTGTATTTTTTTTATTTAGTGCTCCCATTGTCACTCCCTCTTCCAAACGTTTAAACAGGTCTTTATTTTATTGATTAGTGGGATCAATTGGGATTTCATCTTACATTTCTTTATTTTCTGGATCTAACATGTTTAATTTTCTATATAGCCCTACATTTATTATTACCAATGTGCCCCCTTTATCTGACTGTCTCACCATTAAATCTAGGTTGTTCTGCAGTTCTTTTATGGCCTCTCTTTTGGATAAGTTGTCTTTGTTCTTATCCAGCTTCTTGGTTTTTATTCAATTCAATTAATTCAGCTTCTATTAGCTCCTGAAAGGTGTCTAGTATTGCAGGTCTGGATTATAGAGGATATTTATTTGGGGTTTTTTTTTTGCATTGGAAACTCATGTAAGTTACGAGTATATGTCCATATGTATAAAATCAACCTACCGTATAACTATATATTTTTTGCAAAAAAGGAATTAGGGATTTTTGGAACTTTGTTTTTTGCCTCTTATATTAAAAGGATGTACTCCCATTTTTAGTTGATCATGTGCTCTTAGGATTTAAGTAGAACAACTTTTGTGGCTTTCAGAATACAGACCAAGATGAAGGCGTAGTAAATCGCTGAAACGCGTAATCTGGGACCCCCTGTTAGTTTTTACCAGCCATTTAAATGTAGTGCTTTTTAATCAAAATCAACAAATACAATTTTGAATTTTTTATAAGAAAAAAAAACAAAAAAAACCCAAAACTTTGTTCACTTGGATTCGCTGGAGGTTTTGAAACTCTTTCACTATTTGCTCCTGAAAGGGTATTCACCAAGGGGGTCCATGTAAAGGCCGCTGTACACGCGGCGATTTATCGTGCGATCGCACCTGTCCCCATCATTTGTGCGTTACAGGCAATTTGTTGCCCGTGTCGCACAAAGTCGGTAACCCCCATCACACGTACTTACCTCCCGAACGACCTCGCTGTGGGCGGCGAACATCCTCTTCCTGAAGGGGGAGGGATGTTCGGCGTCACAGCGACGTGTCACAGCGACATCACACAGCGGCCGCCCAATAGAAGCGGAGGGGCGGAGATGAGCGGGACGTAACATCCCGCCCACCTCCTTCCTTCCGCATTGTCGGCGGCCGCAGGTAAGCTGCAGTTCATCGTTCCCGGAGCGTCACACGGAGCGATGCGTGCTGCCTCGTGAACAATGAACAACTGGCGCGCAGAAGGACAATCGATTTTTTGAAAATGAGCAACGTGTCAACGAGCAACGATAAGGTGAGTATTTTTGCTAGTTCACAGTCGCTCGTAGCTGTCACATGCTATGATATGTTATACCAGGGGTGGGGAACCTTTTTACTGCCGGGGGCCATTTGGAATTTCCTACTAACCTTTGGGGGCCGCACAAAATTATCAACTTGAAAACTACGCTGTTATATTTGGTCAAACGATTAATTAACTCACCCCTACTGTGGTGGCTGGAGCTGCTTCTCTTTGGTGCGGCTGTGATGTTCGGTGATATTGATCATCTTGGTTCTCACAGCTGCTTTTCCAGGTTTGTCTCGGTATGGAGATCCTGGGGGCATATACATCACAGGAGGAGCTGGGGCATATACATCACAGGAGGGGCTGGGGCATATACATCACTAGGGGGGCATGGACAGCCCTGGCGGTGGCACAGACATGACTGGGGACAAGTACAACACTAGGTGGCAGCACGGACAGAGCACTGGGTGGCAGCACGGACAGAGCACTGGGTGGCAGCACGGACAGAGCACTGGGTGGCAGCACGGACAGAGCACTGGGTGGCAGCACGGACAGAGCACTGGGTGGCAGCACACTGCACAAGGGGGTACACAGCACTGAGCTGGGGGGGCAACGATGGGTTGAATACTCACAGTACTGGGGTGGTGGAGGAGTCACACGCACAGCACAGCACAGGTCCGGGAGGCCGGTAATCTGCTGCAGCTATTCTGTGACATTATCGCAGTGTGCTACTTACCCCGCCCACCAGAGCACACTAGCACAGGCCGGGGTTAAGCCTAGAATGTATGGGCTGCAGTCAGGTCCTGGAAGTCAGGATCTGGATAGAGCCCATACATTCTAGTATCTACCCTCAGGTCATCAGGCAGTGGGATTTAAAGGGCCAGCAGCCGGGAAAAGCGCGGCTGCCGCCAGAGCACAGCGGTCCCCGGGAATGTGCCCGGGGGCCGCATAAAAAGTGGCCACGGGCCGCATACAGCCCGTGGGTCGGAGGTTCCCCACCCCTGTGTTAAACGATGCCGGATGTGCGTCACTAACGACGTGACCCTGACGACATATCGTAGCGTGTAACGGGCCCTTAAGATCTCACCTCGTGGGGTAAGGATGATTCTAAGAAAGGTCAAAGGGCAGGAATCATACTTTGGGGGTCTTTTTCAGGAGGATGAATGGGATCATGCATCATGAAATTTTGGCCAACAACCTCCTTCCCTCAGTAAGAACATTGAAGATTGAAGACCCAGCAATGACCAATGACCCAAAACACACAGCCAAGGCAACTAAGGAGTGGCTCCATAAGAAGCATTGCAAGGTCTTGGAGTGGCCTAGCCACTCTCCAGACCTGAACTCAATAGAAAATCTTTGGAGGGAGACTAAATTCAATGTTGTCCAGTGACAGCCCAGAAACCTGAAAGATCTGGAGATCTGTATGGAGGAAATCCCTGCTGCAGTGAGTCCCCCTAGGGAGATGAACCTGCAATCATTTGATTGCTAGCACTATACACTGTAATACTTCAGTACTGCTATGTGTAGTAAAAATGACTGGCTGAGCTTCACAAAAGTAGGAAGATGGCAAAGACAGCCTTCAGAAAGCCGTCACTCTAAACGGCTGATAAAACCATTTAATGCCTCTGCCACAGATGGACAGAACTGGTCACTGCGGTTAGATGCAAGAGCCAGCTGTATAAGACAAGCAGGTCTCACCCTGCAGGTTGACAGCGCACTTCCTGAGCCCACTGCATTACACCCACACCCAATGTATCACACACATATACACTGTGCAGCAAACAGGGTTTAACCCTTTTTTTGTAGCTTCCTAAATAATTTGATTGAAGTAACAATTTCAAAATGAACTTACGTCATGTGGGTTTGGGGAGACAGCCAGTCCAACCAAGCCAGTGGTCTGAAAGAGAGCAGAAGTCACATCACATTAATGGAATATTGGGAAAGAATTGTTCACTTTGTCAAGCCTTCCACATCGAATGAGGGTCCGTGTCCAATTGAATGGTAACAGACATCGAAAGTGGACAACCCTATATAGCAGTGTAACATATCATCCACAGAGCAAAGACTATGGTGCCTGCACTGCAGCGGATGTCCATTAATGTATATAGCGGTAAAATAATTTCCTCATACCGGTATATATGTAATATGTATGTGTTACGGAAATAACTCCCTTTACAAGTGCTTGTGGTCCAAACATAGGACTAGTTTTAAGAATTCCTTGAAAATATCCTACTATATCAGTGTGTTTACAGCAGCAGGCGTTACTGTAGAAGTACTGAGGTCCCATATAAAACTGATCTGGGTAGGGTCCATCCATTAGATCACATTGTCGGTGGCCTATGCATTTTTTGATAAAAAAAAACTGTTAACCCCTTATCTCACATTTTCATGTTTCCCAATGGGATAAAAAAAAATAAAAAAAAATAAATAAATCACACTTTAAAATAGGCTGCGCCGCCGGATAGAAGTCTCTTGTTGTTGATGTCTCCCCCAGCCATGAGGCAGGGGCAGATGAACCTATAGTGGTTGTGTATGTACACAACGACACCGGGTCAGCCTAACCTATTGTACGACCATCTCCTAGATTTGGGTTTTACCCCATTATGCATTTCTCCCTTCGCAGCCATTGTGTTTCCAACATTTTCATGCATGCAGCAATAGTGGTATTCAGGCATTCATTGAAGGGAACCTGTCACCAGATTTTTCCCTATTAAACTAAAAGAATCCCCTTCTGCAGCTCCTGGGCTGCATTCTATGAAGGTGCACCTTGGCCCTGACTCCCCTTCCAGACCCTAAAAATAACTTTATAAAACTTGGCCGTTAGGTATGCTAATTACCTGTGTTGGCCAGATGGGCGGGCTCATTTTCTGCTCCTTTCCCCCCTGCTGCCACTGATCACCGTCCTCCTTCCTTGATTGACGGGTTGACGTCCTCCGTCATCCTCCTCGTAGCATTTTCAAATCTCGCACCTGTGCAGTTAGGTCGGCTTGCGCAGGCGCAGTTCGCTCTGCCATATCACGGGCAGAGCAGAAAACATAGCTGCCCTAGCTCGCGCCGGTGAGCTAATTGCGCAGGCGTGAGATTATGGGCGGGTAAGAGCATAGCGCTGACTAGGTTGGTGCTATGATGCATGACCTCACCAGCGCCATGCTCATACCTGTCAATGAAGGAAGGAGGACGACGATCAGCAGCAGGAGGGTGATAAAGAAGCAGAAAATGAGCCCGTCCATCTGTCCAACCAAGGTAATTAGCATACCTAAGGGCCAAGTTTTATAAAGTTATTTTTGGGGTCTCAAAGGTGAGTCAGGGCCAAGGTGCACCTTCATAGAATGCAGCCTAAGGTGATTCTTTTACTTTAATAGGGAAAAATCTGGTGACAGGTTCCCTTTAAGGCACCACTCCAGTGTTTTGTTTTTTTGGGTTTTTTATTTTCCAGCGCTGGAGTGGTGTTTTAAAGGGAACCTGTCACCACTTTTTCGGCCTATAAGCTGCAGCCTCCACCACCGGGCTCTTATATACAGCATTCTAACATGCTGTATATAAGAGCCCAGGCCAGGGGTATAACATAAAAACCACTTCATAATACTTACCTAACGGTTGCGCGTTTGGCCATATGGGCGTCTCCACTGTCCGGTGCCGGCACCTCCTCTTTTGGCCATCTTTGTTCTCATTCTTCTCTAGCCGCGGTGCATGACGGGTCCGACTTCATACACACTCGCTGGCATTCAGGTCCTGAGCAGGGCAGATCAAAGTATTGTAGTGCGCCTGCGCAGGACCGGCGAGTGTGTATGACGTAGCCGTGTTATGCACCGCGGCTTCAGAAAGAGGACGAAGACGGCCGAAAGAGGAGGTGCCGGCACCGGACAATGGAGACGCCCATAAGGCCCCCCACAGCGCGACCGTTAGGTAAGTATTATAAAGTGTTTTTTATGTTATACCCCCGGCATGGGCTCTTATATACAGCATGTTAGAATACTGTATATAAGAGCCCGATGGTGGTGGCCGCAGCTTATAAGCCAATAAACTGGTGACAGGTTCCCTTTAAAACCTAAGTCCCCTGCCCAGATTTATCCTCACCCTCTGGCGTTCTCCTTTTTCAGTGTTGCTTTGGTTCCACAGCATCTTCTGTATGTAACCTCTGCCTGGGAGTCAGAAACTACATCCTAAGCTCCCAATGCATCTCTATGAGAGCCAGAATGAGGCTCTTATAGACTTATATTGAGTTGTGAGCTTCGGCGCACTGCATAAAAAACTGAAGCTGCCGGCAGGTCACAAATCACCAAAGGCTGATAAAAGCAGCAGGAATAGAAGGTGAAGCCGACCGCTGGAGGGTTAGTATAATACAGGGTGAGGGGACTTAGATTTAAAGCATCACTCCAGAGGTGCAATGAAAATACGCTGGAGTGGTGCATTACTGACAGTGCTGATGTATTTTGTTAGTATCTAGTTGTATATTGGCCACAGCATATGTGCACCTGAGCATTAGCTTAGCACCAGGACTGCCAGCACTGTCAGTAGCGAGCACTGTGATGTGTTCCCTGGGCTGTGCACCCATATCCACACATCTTTCCCAGACAGAACCCGGATTAGCACCGATGAAACTTCTCTTCCCTACACATACGAGGCCTGTGGGCACATGGAGAGGCGAGTCAGGAGGGCTAGCAATGGCTTTGATTAAAAAGCCTCACATTTCTATATGGTAGAAGTAGTGGGATTCGTGTACTCAGTCGCAGGGTGAAGGTGCATTGTTAGTATATACACACACATGACCGGTCCACACCGATGCCCCACAGCAAGCAGATCATTATTATAGAAAAGCTGGATCATTAAGAAAAACAATTACTGGTCAATTACTGATGTATTCTACAAACATAAGGCTACATTCACATGACCGTTCCGTTTTTGCGGGCCGCAAAAAACGGTCCGTTTTTTCATAGATGCATCCGTGTGACATCCGTTCCGTATACGGTCCGTGTGGCATTCGTGTGCCTTCCATTCCAGATAGAGGGATGAATTAGGCTACTTTCACACATCCGGTTTGAGCTGTGCGGCTCAATCCGGCTGTGAAACCTATGCAACGGATGCGGCGAAAACACCGCATCCTTTGCATACGTTTTTACATGCGGCCGGTCCGTTTTTTTCCGGTTGCGGCACGCTACTGAGCATGCGCAGTGGAAGAAACCGCATGCGGCGGCCGGATGCGTTTTTTTTCCCGCATTGCGCCCCATCCGGCGTCCATAGGCATGCATTGAAAAATGCGCCGCAGCGGCCGGATGCGGCGCAATGCGGTTTTTTTTTGCTAAATCTGCTGCATGCGTCAAAAACCGGACCAAACGCAGGCCCATGCGGCACAATACGGCACTAATGTAAGTCTATGCAAAAAAAAACGCAACCGGCGGCAAAAAAAATGGTTGCGGTTTTTCTGCAGAGCGCCGTATTGTGCCACAGAGCAAAAACCGGATGTGTGAAAGTAGCCTTAATGAATGAATGGACAGAGGGATGGATAGATAGATAGATAGATAAGAAAGACCTATATAATGTCCCACCTCCCTGCATATTCTAAGTGCCTTTCATGTGGCACTAAAGGGTGCCTAGTCTTGTATTTAGCCAAAAAATAAATACATAATTAAAAAAAAAAAAACGACGTAGGCTCCCCCCTATCTTTTGTAGCCAGCTAGGGTAAAGCAAACGGCTGCAGCCTGCAAACCACAGCTGGAAGCTTCACCTTGGCTGGTAATCCAAAACAGTGGGCACCCCACGCTGTTATTTTAAATTAAATAAATAATTTAAAACAAAAAACGTGGGGTCCCCCCCAAATTGGATCACCAGCCAAGGTAAAGCGGACAGCTGTGGTCTGGTATTCTCAGACTAGGGAGGTCCACTGTTATTGGACACTCCCCAGCCTAAAAATAGCAGGCTACAGCCGCCCCAGGTGTGGCGCATCCATTTGATGTGCCAATCCTAGTGCTTTGCCCCAACTCATACCGTTGCCCTGGTGTGGTGGCAAACGGGGTAATATATGGGGTTGATGCCAGATGTGTAATGTCACCTGGCATCAAGCCCTGGGGTTAGTGATGTCACGCGTCTATCAGATACCCGACATCAGCTACCCAGTCAGTAATAATAAAAAAAAAAAATAGACAAAAAAAAGTTTTATTTGAAAAAACACTTCCCAACACGTTCCCTCTTTCACCAATTTATTGAAATGAACAATCAAATCCGGGACCGGCGTAATCCAATAAGAGGGTCCCACAACGATCCATACCATAGTCACTGTCCCAGTCAATGAAGAACAGAATGTTCCCCATTGGCTGGGAGAGTAGTGCAGTGACCTGAGCTAACATCAATAGGTCAGCCCAGGTCACCGCAGGGGATGACGAGCGCTGCTGTCAGGAGGTTAGAGGAGATCATTACCTGCTGTGACGATCTCCTGCACTCCTGACGTCAGCGCTGTCACTGCCCTCCATTGTCCGCCGCGTTCACAGCGAAGAATCGCGGGAGCCCGTGACATCACCGCTTGTGAAAGTCTCGGGCCGCTCGCGAGACTTGATGTGAGAACGCGGCGGGCATAGAAGGCAGTGACAGCGCTGACGTCAGGAGTGCAGGACATCGTCACAGCAGGTAATGATCTCATCTAACCTCCTGACAGTAGCACCCGTCATCCCCGCGGCTGCCCACACTGCAGTGTGAGAAGCTGCTGATACTGCAGTGTGGAGAGACACTGACACACTCCTGTGCGGTCAGCTGCGGGGCTGAAGCGGGAAACAGACTGCACGGGACCCGACGGAGGTCACACAGAAGTGGTTCTGTGCGGCTTCCAGGGATTTTGCGGGCCCATTGACTTGTATTGAGTCACGGTCCGTTATTACGGAACAGAATAGGACATGTTCCATAATAACAGAATGGACATACCGCATCCGATGTGTTTTTTATACCATCGGATGCACATGGAAGTGCTACCGTGTGCCATCTGATCCTACACAAAAGACATTGAAAAGATAGTCAAATCCGTAGGTCCGCAAAAAACAGGAACTGACCAGGACAAACGGTCATGTGAATAAGCCCTTAGGCAAAGCTTCCACCAGGAGTCACCATCATGTACCGTATTTCTGGGCAGCCTCCACCCGTATAATCAGAGGCGGTGACGGAGGACGACAGGGGCATCCATCACATATCTCACATGGTACACTCTATAACCAACCTGGCCAGACAGCAGCTAATCTGTAGGGTCCCCCTGGGTAATGCAGCCTATGGACAGGTCTACCTTATAGATCGGGAACTGTGCCTAGAGAAACGATGTGGACCGCCCTAATGTGCCGGCCATGGGCAGCTGGACCACCTACAATCCCACTGTCCGGAGGAGCAGGTGGACGGCGGACTGGCCGGGTCTGAGCCTTCTCGTCATAACACAACGCATGTGAGAGCGGCGTTAGGCTGCTTTCACACATCCGGCTTGAGCTGTGCGGCTCAATCCGGCTGTGCAAGCTATGCAACGGATGCGGTGAAAACACCGCATCCTTTGCATAAGTTTTTCCCTTGCGGCCCGTCCGGTTTTTGCCGCTTGCGGCATGCTACTGAGCATGCGCAGTGGCAAAAACCGCATGCGGCGGCCGGATGCGGTTTTTGCCGCATCCGGCCGCCATAGGCATGCATTGAAAAATGCGCCGCATCGGCCGAATGCGGCGCGATGCGGTTTTTTTTTGCCGCACGAAAAAACGTGCTAGGCAACGTTCCATCCGGCCGCCGCATCGGCTAAATCTGCCGCATGCGGCAAAAACTGGATGGAACGCAAGGCCATGCGGCACTAATTAAAGTCTATGCAGAAAAAACGCAACCGGCAGCAAAATAAAACCGGTTGCAATTTTCCTGCAAAGTGCCGGAGTGTGCCGCATAGCAAAAACCGGAGGTGTGAAAGCAGCCTTACTGGAAAGGTGTATCCTGCAGTCCTATGTAAAACCTTATCTACACACAGAGCCTGTACATGGGAGTGCTCGTGTAGAATGAGCGGCGGGCAGCACACTGCACCCTCCGGTATAAAGCTATAGGGCGGGGAGGCAATTCCGGGCAGGGACACTTGTGATCTGTACAGTGCCGGCTCATACACACTGCTGGGGCCAATGTACCGGCACTCCGTGCATGTACCTGCTCCATAACAGCCGCATCGTACGTGGTAACGAGTGTCCCCTGCACATACACACACGGAGCAGAGAATGCACCGGCGCTAATACCGGCACACGGCACCCTGCTTACACCGTGCGGGTAACGAGTGTCCTGCGCTGCACACTGTGCCGTGACCTCTTCTTCTCACCTTCTTTAGGACGCCGGCCATGGCTGCTTCGCGCTGCACCCTGGGTAGATGTCACTGCCAGACCCAACCAAGCGATCCCCGAGTTCGAGCGCAGACGCAGAGTCGCCTACGTCTTACGTCAGCTCTCATTGATCATGGAGGATGGAGCTGTACCTACCTTGTGGATGTAGTGATGGTTGCGTCTAGATCAGAGTTGATTTTTTGTGGTCCTCAAAAAATCAACTCTGATCTAGCTGCTTCAGTAGTGAGCCGGCTATATCAGAGTTGATTTTTTGAGGCCTCATTTTTTCCACTCTGATTTAGCCGGCTCACTGCTGAAGTGTCTAGATCAGAGTTGATTTCTTGAGGCCTCGCTGTAGTCACATGTTTTTGGTCACCTCATTTTATCCACTCCATTCTAGCTGCTTCACTAGTGAGGTGGCTAGATCAGAGTTGATTTTTTGATGATCTCTGTGATCTTTTCTCCATACAACACAGTTCAGTTTCTCCAGCAGGGGCTGGAATCAGATGTATAATTGGAATGATTTCATGTTTTTATTTATTAGATGCTCACACTGTTATATTTATTATTTTTTTCCAAAGGGCAAATTTTTATTTTCATTATTATTATAACTTACATTTTATTATTATTTTTTACAATATAAATAATTCCACACAGCGCTGATTGTTCAGTTTTGCTAGAATTTTAATTTTACCGTATTTCCACAAGTCGTGGCCGCAGGACTGACATTAAAAGAGTGGGCGGAGCCTCACAAGGAAAAACGGAACCGCGCAGCTGACAATCTTCATAACTTACCATATTGGATCAGAGTGGATTTTTTGAGGATCTCTCTGTAGCCTTCATTATGTACATTTGGTACTGAAGTGACTGAAATTCAGTTTTTTGAAGAGTGGGAGGAGCCTCACGGCGAAAAACGTAACAGAGCGCAACCGAGAAAGTGCTTATAATTTCACACATTGTGTCGTAGTGGATTTTTTGAGGACCTCATTTTAGCCACTACATTATGTACATTTGGTACTGAGGTGACTGCAGTGGATTTTTTCGAAGAGTGGGAGGAGCCTCAAAGCAAAAAGCGTAACAGAGCGCAGCTGAAAGTCCTCATAATATCCACATTGTGTCGTAGTGGATTTTTTGAGGACCTCAAAAAAGCCACTCCGTTCTAGCTGCTTCAGTAGTGAGCCGTCTATATCAGAGTGGATTTTTTGAGGACCTCATTTTAGCCACTACATTATGTACATTTGGTACTGAGGTGACTGCAATGGATTTTTTCGAAGAGTGGGAGGAGCCTCAAAGCAAAAAGCGTAACAGAGCGCAGCTGAAAGTCCTCATAATATCTACATTGTGTCGTAGTGGATTTTTTGAGGACCTCAAAAAAGCCACTCCGTTCTAGCTGCTTCAGTAGTGAGCCGTCTATATCAGAGTGGATTTTTTGAGGACCTCATTTTAGCCACTACATTATGTACATTTGGTACTGAGGTGACTGCAATGGATTTTTTCGAAGAGTGGGAGGAGCCTCAAAGCAAAAAGCGTAACAGAGCGCAGCTGAAAGTCCTCATAATATCCACATTGTGTCGTAGTGGATTTTTTGAGGACCTCAAAAAAGCCACTCCGTTCTAGCTGCTTCAGTAGTGAGCCGTCTATATCAGAGTGGATTTTTTGAGGACCTCATTTTAGCCACTACATTATGTACATTTGGTACTGAGGTGACTGCAATGGATTTTTTCGAAGAGTGGGAGGAGCCTCAAAGCAAAAAGCGTAACAGAGCGCAGCTGAAAGTCCTCATAATATCCACATTGTGTCGTAGTGGATTTTTTGAGGACCTCAAAAAAGCCACTCCGTTCTAGCTGCTTCAGTAGTGAGCCGTCTATATCAGAGTGGATTTTTTGAGGACCTCATTTTAGCCACTACATTATGTATATTTGGTACTGAGGTGACTGCAGTGGATTTTTTCGAAGAGTGGGAGGAGCCTCAAAGCAAAAAGCGTAACAGTGCGCAGCTGAAAGTCCTCATAATATCCACATTGTGTCGTAGTGGATTTTTTGAGGACCTCAAAAAAGCCACTCCGTTCTAGCTGCTTCAGTAGTGAGCCGTCTATATCAGAGTGGATTTTTTGAGGACCTCATTTTAGCCACTACATTATGTACATTTGGTACTGAGTTGACTGCAATGGATTTTTTCGAAGAGTGGGAGGAGCCTCAAAGCAAAAAGCGTAACAGTGCGCAGCTGAAAGTCCTCATAATATCCACATTGTGTCGTAGTGGATTTTTTGAGGACCTCAAAAAAGCCACTCCGTTCTAGCTGCTTCAGTAGTGAGCCGTCTATATCAGAGTGGATTTTTTGAGGACCTCATTTTAGCCACTACATTATGTACATTTGGTACTGAGGTGACTGCAATGGATTTTTTCGAAGAGTGGGAGGAGCCTCAAAGCAAAAAGCGTAACAGTGCGCAGCTGAAAGTCCTCATAATATCCACATTGTGTCGTAGTGGATTTTTTGAGGACCTCAAAAAAGCCACTCCGTTCTAGCTGCTTCAGTAGTGAGCCGTCTATATCAGAGTGGATTTTTTGAGGACCTCATTTTAGCCACTACATTATGTACATTTGGTACTGAGGTGACTGCAATGGATTTTTTCGAAGAGTGGGAGGAGCCTCAAAGCAAAAAGCGTAACAGTGCGCAGCTGAAAGTCCTCATAATATCCACATTGTGTCGTAGTGGATTTTTTGAGGACCTCAAAAAAGCCACTCCGTTCTAGCTGCTTCAGTAGTGAGCCGTCTATATCAGAGTGGATTTTTTGAGGACCTCATTTTAGCCACTACATTATGTACATTTGGTACTGAGGTGACTGCAATGGATTTTTTCGAAGAGTGGGAGGAGCCTCAAAGCAAAAAGCGTAACAGAGCGCAGCTGAAAGTCCTCATAATATCCACATTGTGTCGTAGTGGATTTTTTGAGGACCTCAAAAAAGCCACTCCGTTCTAGCTGCTTCAGTAGTGAGCCGTCTATATCAGAGTGGATTTTTTGAGGACCTCATTTTAGCCACTACATTATGTACATTTGGTACTGAGGTGACTGCAATGGATTTTTTCGAAGAGTGGGAGGAGCCTCAAAGCAAAAAGCGTAACAGTGCGCAGCTGAAAGTCCTCATAATATCCACATTGTGTCGTAGTGGATTTTTTGAGGACCTCAAAAAAGCCACTCCGTTCTAGCTGCTTCAGTAGTGAGCCGTCTATATCAGAGTGGATTTTTTGAGGACCTCATTTTAGCCACTCTGTTCTAGGTGATTTAGCAGTGAGCCGTCTAGATCAGAGTGGATATTTTGAGCACCTCATTTTTGCCACTCTATTCTAGATGATTCACTAGTGAGCTGTCTAGATTGGGCCCGTGAGTCACTGTGGCCCCGTGGACCTCCTGACGACGATCGTACTTTCATTTATATCGGCATCACCATCACAGATGCCAATACAATTGAAAGGAACAATGCGAGGAGGAGCAGAACACTATTTCTAATCATTCTACTACTATGTGTCTGTGAGACACTGATGTTTCAGCATGGAGGACTGCGGTTACTAGAGATGAGCGAGCCTCTGAAGGCTCCGTTCGAGGTGCCGTTCGACGAACCGTTTGACGAACCTCTCGAACCCCATTGAAAACAATGGGAGGCAAACAACTAAAAACACATAGAAAACACCTTCAAAGGTGTCCAAAAGGTGACAAACAACTCACAACATACCACAAACACATGGGAAAGTGACAAGGACATATACTCATGCGAAAACGAAACAGCTGGACGAGGAAAAAGAGGAGGAGACACAGATATAGGCATGGCACGCCCTTCTAAAATCATGTAAAACACAGCAAAGGGACTCTAAGCAGAGTCTCCCTTTTTTCCAAAAATTGGGCCACACACACCCCTTCAGTGGCATCACTTGTGCCCCAGTTGCAAACTTGACCTGTTGATTTGCATCAAGCACATTCAAAAATACGCCAGCCTTAACTGTCTTCAGGATGACACCTGGGTAGGTAGCAAAGTCCTTGCTGAACTATGACTTGTTCATCTTGGATCATTTTTAAAAACACAGCAAGGGGACTCCAAGCGGAGTCTCCCTTTTTTCCAAAAATTGGGCCCCACACACACCACTTCAGTGGCATCACTTGTGCCCTAGTTGTAAACTTCACATGTTGACTTGCATCAAGCACAATCCAAATCCACAAGCCTTTACTCTCCCCAGGATGACACTGGGGTAGCAAAGTCCTTGCTGATCCATGACTTGTTCATCTTGATGAACGTTAGTCTGTCCACATTGTCACTGGACAGACGCGTGCGCTTATCTGTCAGCACACACCCAGCAGCACTGAAGACACATTCAGAGACAACGCTGGCCGCGGGACATGACAAGATCTCCAAGGCGTAAGTGGAGAGCTCTGGCCATTTTTCAAGATTTGAAGCCCAAAATGAGCAAGGCTCCATTTGCAAAGTCATGGCATCGATGTTCATTTGGAGATACTCCTGTATCATCCTCTCCAGCCGTTTACTATGTGTCAGACTTCTTGTCTCTGGTGGCCTTGCAAAGGAGGGTCTAAAAAATTATGAAACGATTCAATAAAACTGCTGTTACCACCAGATACGGTGCTGCTGGTACGGTTTGACTGTTGATGACGAGACAGTCCCCTGTTTGTCAAGTTACAACTGGGAGATTCACTCCCTGCACCTGCACGGTTGTTTGGTGGAAAAGCCGAGCTAAGATCGAGTAACAGCTTCTGCTGATACTCCTGCATACGTGCGTCCCTTTCTATGGCTGGAATTATTTTGCAAAACTTGGACTTGTACCGGGGATCTAAGAGTGTGGCAAGCCAGTAGTCATCATTACTTCTAATTCGGACAATCCGAGGGTCATGTTGAAGGTAGTGCAGCAAGAAGGCACTCATGTGTCTTGCGCATCCCTGCGGACCAAGTCCTTGCTGTGTTGGTGGCGGCGAGGTGATAACCATGCTGCCTTCCTCTGACATATCCTCCCAACCTCGAACAACCGAAATTTGACCAAGGTCTCCCTCATCAGCTGAGTCTTCCATGCCCATCGACAGTTCGTCCTCCATTTCTCCATGGGCTCCTGCCCCTTCCTAAACAGTTTGGCTGCTACCATGCGCCCTTGTTAATCCCTCTCCCCCACTGTCCCATGCCTGCCGCCTTGGTGATGATGAACGTCTGGTCCTTGTAGATCATGTTAACCCTTCCGTTGTCATGCTAATAATGGCATTGTCAGTGCTAAACATATTCGTCGCCATGTCGAAGCTGTGCAGAAGGGTGCATAGGTCCTTGATCTGAGACCACTCCATCAGCGTGATCTGCCCCACCTCTGCATCTCGTTGGCCCAGGCTATACGTCATAACGTATTGCACCAGGGCTCGGCGGTGCTGCCACAGTCGCTGTAACATGTGGAGAGTCGAATTCCAGCGTGTCGTCACATCGCATTTCAGGCGATGAACCAGCAGGCCGAAAGACCTCTGCAGCGATGCAAGTCGGTCAGCTGCGGCGGTTGAACGGCGGAAGTGAGCAGAGAGTGACCGTGCCCTGTGCAGAAGCCCATCTAGGTCGGGATAGTGGGTGAAAAATTGCTGGACAACAAGGTTCAAAATGTGAGCCATACAAGGCACGTGTGTCACCTTGCCCCGGCGAGGGGCCGCACCCAGGTTTGCAGCATTGTCGCACACGGCCTTACCTGGCTGCAGGTTGAGTGGAGACAACCATTTACGAAACTCTGAGTGCAGAGCTGACCACAACTCCTCAGCTGTGTGACTCTTATTTCCCAGACATTTCAACGTAAAGACCGCCTGATGCCGTTGAGCTCTACTGCCAGCATAGTAAGGAGGTGTGTGGGATTCCTTGTGCACAGTTACAACGCGGGTGGCCTGACCACACAGGCTTTGGGCGGAGGTGGAGGACCCAGATGAGGTTGAGGAGGCAGAAGCAGTGGAGGAACTTCGACATACAGAGGATTGACGCACAAGTCGTGGGGACGGCAAGACTTGTTCAGCAGACCCCTCACCATCTCTCACCATAGTTACCCAGTGCCCAGTCAGCGACATGTAACGCCCATGTCCATGCTTACTGGTCCAAGTATCGGTGGGGAAATGCACCCTGTCACACACAGAGTTTCTCAAGGAAGCGGCGATGTTGTGTGCGACATGCTGGTGTAGCGCAGGCATACCTTTCTTGGAGAAGTAGTGGCGACTGGGCATCTGGCACTGTGGCACTGCGACTGATATAAGGTCTTGAAAATCCTCTGTGTCCACCAGGTGGAAAGGCAGCATTTCGGTAGCCAAGAGCTTACAGAGGGTGAAAGTCAACCTCTTAGCTTTGTCATGGCTCGGAGGAAATGGCCTTTTATTTGTCCACATCTGAGGGACCGAGATCTGGCTGCTGTGTGGAGACGGTGGTGAGTAGGGTGTCCCTGGAAAACTGCAGATCTGTGAGGAAAGTGCAGGCGGAGACATGATGTTGCCTTCATCCAAAGTTGATGCTCTCGATGTCTGAGAGAGCTCTACACCAGCACTTGTTTCCCCTTCCAAACCAACTGACAACCTGCCAAGCAAACTGGCTGTTGCGGTTAAAGAGGTGGAAGATCTGCGTGGAAAAACATGTGTGACAGCTGTCCCCACAGTCATAGAAGATGAAGGGCGCGCGGAGGAATTTGAAGGGGCAGGCGGTGGTTGGCTCGCTCCGCTAGGCCGCATTGCAGCACGGTGAGCTTCCCACTGGGACTTATGCTTGTTATTCATGTGACGATTCATGGAAGAAGTTGTCAAACTGGTGAGGTTTTGGCCTTTACTTATAGATTGGTGACAAATTTTACAGATCACATGATTTGGGAGATCCTTTGCAAGGTCAAAAAAGGACCCGGCTAGGCAAGGCTTAGAGGCCATGCGACCTGCAGAGCCACCCCGACTTGTGCTCAGAGGCAGAGTTGTGGCTGAGGATGCAGTTGTTGACGTGCTTCCAGTTCTCCGACTCTGTCCAGGAAGGCGCAAGGTAACTTCGTCATCAGTTGCATCCTCCTCCACCGCCTCTGGTGTCCTCCTCGAGTGCCTGACTGTGGGTTGACAGTAAGTGGGATCTAGAACTTCATTATCAAGTTAAGTTGTCATCCCAATCTGGTATCTGCGTCTCATCGTCATCAGTATGTTCCTCATTGTCTCTACCAACAGGTGTTACAGTTTGGGAATGAGGGTCTACATTATGCTCAGAAACTTGGTCATCAAGGCCTGAATCAGACTCACAAAGCTTCTGGGCATCACTGCAGACATTTCCTGGTCTGTACTCACTGTAGCTTGGCAACAGACCTCTGATTCCCAGAGGCTATAGTGTGACTGAACAGCTCTGCAGACTCAGCCATCTCTGTTACACCATACTCTTCAGGGCGGGTGGAGACTTGAGAGCTGGGAGAAAGCAAGTGCGATTGGGATGACAACTCAGAGGACTGTTGTTTTTTGGATGTTGAAGTTGAGGTGGAGGAGAGGCCACTTGTTGGAGCACTTGAGATCCATTCAAGCTTGTTTTTTTTTGTGCATCATCTACCTTTGTTACAGTTGTTCGGTTCCGTAAAAAAGGAAGCACATCGGATTGTCCATGGAAAGTAGTAGACATCTTACTTTTGCTGGAAGATGGCATTTCTTCAGCAGATGTTAATATAGCTTTCCCACCTACCCCACGGACACAAACTTTTTTTCCTTTTCCAACACGCCTGTTCCCCTTTCCACCAGCATCTGTCCTTTTGCCACTCATTTTGTTAGCGAAAAGATTGGACACTTAAAATGTGGTAGCAAAAATGGAGAGGTGCTGTAGATTGCAGCGGTGGTCTAGCTTTATTGACAGCTGAAGAACCAACACTGACTATCCCAGACAATTTTAATATGCCCCTAACAGTGGCAGCACAGTTTGCAAATAGAATTGTGTGGGAAAAATGGGCAGTTGGGTAGAATGCCCGGGTGCTGTGGGTAGCAGGACAGCAAAGGGTCACTAACGTAGTATTCCAGACACTTTTAGGATGGCACAAAAAGTGTCAGCTCTTTGGTCAAATAAAATAGCATGGCAAAAATGGGCAGGTGGGTATAATGCATGGGTGCTGTGGGTAGCAGGACAGCAAAGGAACACTAAGGCGGGCTTTGCACGTTGCGACATCGCAAGCCGATGCTGCGATGTCGCACGCGATAGTCCCCGCCCCCGTCGCAGGTACGATATCGTGTGATAGCTGGCGTAGCAAAAATTATCGCTACGCCAGTTTCACGCGCACTCACCTGCCCTGCGACCGTCGCTCTGGCCGGCGACCCGCCTCCTTCCTAAGGGGGCGGGTCGTGCGGCGTCATAGCGACGTCACACGGCAGGCGGCCAATAGCGGCGGAGGGTCGGAGATGAGCAGGATGTGAACATCCTGCCCACCTCCTTCCTTCCGCATATCCTACGGAAGCCGCGGTGACGCCGGTAGGAGATGTTCCTCGCTCCTGCGGCTTCACACACAGTGATGTGTGCTGCCGCAGGAACGAGGAACAACATCGGACCGTCGCGTCAGTGTAATTATGGATTACGCCGACGCTGCACCGATGATACGATTACGACGATTTTGCGCTCGTTAATCGTATCATCTAGGCTTTACACACTACGATGTCGCATGCGATGCCGGATGTGCGTCACTTTCAATTTGACCCCACCGACATCGCACCTGCGATGTCGTAGTGTGCAAAGCCGCCCTAAGGTACTATCTCAGACACTTTTAGGATGTCACAAAAAGTGTCAGCTCTTAGGGCAAATAAAATAGCATGGCAAAAATGGGCAGGTGGGTATAATGCACGGGTGCTGTAGGTAGCAAGACAGCAAAGGAACACTAAGGTAGTATTCCAGACACTTTTAGGATGGCACAAAAAGTGTCAGCTCCTTGGGCAAATAAAATAGCGTGGCAAAAATGTGCATGTGGGTAGAATGCACGGGTGCTCTGGGGAGCAGGACAGCAAAGGAAGCCTCACTTTCTATCCCTGCTAATGAAAAAATGCAGTAAGGAATTGCCTGAGCTGAGGTAGCCAGACGCTGTTATCTAAATCCCTACACCGCATTTGCACGGACATGCTTAGCAGCTATGGCTATGAATGCCTGTAAATCAGCCCTGAAAAGGGCTGAAATAACCAGCAGTCCCTAATCCCTAAAGCGCTGTGTAGATTGCACTGTATCTCTATAGCGCACACAGCAGCAGCAGCAGCAGCGTGAGCGGTGACTGTCACCCACACGCAGAAGACAGATAATAGCGGCGAAGGGGAAAATGGCCGTATCTTATAGGTTAAGGACATGTGACATGCACAGCCTATGACACATGCCCTTGCTTGTCTGGCAAAAATCAACTTAGCTGTGTTTGTGTCTGTGATTTGCTGACAGCTTGGAACGCTCCACTGCACGCGCGGTTAGGGGAAAAAAAAATTAATAAATAGTGATCGGCATTCTCTCAGCACTTTGCAGTAGCACAGATCTAAACCCCGTCCCCCCCGCACACTATAAGCTGAAATTTGATAATAGTGTGAATCACAGAGTGACTCACACTATTACAGTGAAAAGCCAGCTAGTAACTAGCTAGGCTTTTTGGTGATCGAACTGTTCTCGAACGTAACTCGAACTGTCGAGCTTTTAGCAAAAATCACTCGAACATGAAATTGGCGAACCTCGAACATCGCTCATCTCTAGCAGTGACGTCACTACTGCGCACTGATGTGCTAAAATGTCAGAGTGGCATAACAGTGGACACACGCTGAGGAGACTGGGGCAGTGGCTGAATGAGGAGAAGTGAGTATATTTGTGTATTTAATCAGGAATTCCAGAGGACTATGGGGAAGCATTTATTGGGGTTGCAAAATAGTATATGGGGCTGCATATTGTTAGGACCAGGATGACGGGTAGGCCCAGGAGGTGGATCCACTGGACTGAGCACCCAACCGAGGGCAAGGTGCCCGGTAGCCGAAGCACTACGGGTAGCAGGACAGTCCGTTCAGAGGAGTGGGTGTAGAAGTCCCTGGGATCACGGAGTCTCTGAAGGTAGTCCGGGTGACGGAGCGCAGGTTCGGAGGCCGAGATGATGTCAGGCAGGGTCCACAACCAGCGGAACGGGGAGATCGGTCACCGCACAGATCCAGGAATCGGAGACGGTAGGGACTGAGAAGATGGCGGACAGTCCGTTCGGGGTTCTGGAACCGTCAGGATCGGTTGGCGGGACAGGAGCGGCTCTACAAGAGAGATAGGTGAGTACGAGACAATGGCACAGGGAGACCTGACTCCTAGCTTAGCAAACACGAAGAACAGGCCCCGCCCACTTGGAAAGGAACCCCCTATATACCCTGTACCTGCATCTTCAATATCCTGTTGGAGGACGCTGGCCCTTTAAGAAAAGGTCAATGACCGCGCGCACGCCCTAATGCGCATGCGCGAGGCCCGGGTGCCAGAAGCCAGAGCAGGATGCGGTGTACAGGAGGCAGGAGTGCCGGGCCGGCTCAGGACAGCAGACGGGCGCCGGGACCGGGGACCGGGTTGCCTGGAGGACGCAGGTGAGGGAGCATGGAGGCTGAGGAG
The DNA here is from genome assembly GCF_048569485.1 of Anomaloglossus baeobatrachus. Lineage (NCBI taxonomy): Eukaryota > Metazoa > Chordata > Amphibia > Anura > Aromobatidae > Anomaloglossus > Anomaloglossus baeobatrachus. The sequence goes on from NC_134356.1 coordinate 339,840,012, forward strand.
CAGGGGACCGGGGAGCGTGGCACGGGAGTGGGGAAGCGAGGTCCGGGAGCGGGGGAGCGTGGCAGAGGAGCCGGGGAGCGTGGCAGAGGAGCCGGGGAGCGTGGCAGGGGAGCCGTGGAGCGTGGCAGGGGAACCGGGGAGCGTGGCACGGGCACCGGGGAGCATGGCACGGGCACCGGGGAGCGTGACACATATAACTATATGTTGGCGCACAATATTATATTGGGGCACACAATATGGTGGTGCACTATATGGGGGCTGCATACTAGTATATGGCAGAATATAAGGGGTGCATACTACTATATGGAGGAATATAAGGCGTGTACTAAACTATATGAAGGAATATAAGGGGAGCATAATACTATGTGGAGGAATATAAGGGGTGCATAATACTATATGCAGGAATATAAGGGGTGCATAATACTATATGAAGGATCCCTTTTACATGGAATATAGGGGTGCATTATACATGGAGGACTATGGAGCTGCATAATCCAATATGAAGAACTATGGGGTGCATTTTAATACATATAGGACTTAGGGGGTTGCATTATATGGAGGACTAATTGGGTTACCTTATACATGGACTTTAGGGGTGCATTATACAGTGCCTACAAGTAGTATTCAACCCCCTGCAGATTTAGCAGGTTTGATAAGATGCAAATAAGTTAGAGCCTGCAAACCTCAAACAAGAGCAGGATTTATTAACAGATGCATAAATCCTACAAACCAACAAGTTATGTTGCTCAGTTAAATTTTAATAAATTTTCAACATAAAAGTGTGGGTCAATTATTATTCAACCCCTAGGTTTAATATTTTGTGGAATAATCCTTGTTTGCAATTACAGCTAATAATCGTCTTTTATAAGACCTGATCAGGCCAGCACAGGTCTCTGGAGTTATCTTGGCCCACTCCTCCATGCAGATCTTCTCCAAGTTATCTGGGTTCTTTGGGTGTCTCATGTGGACTTTAATCTTGAGCTCCTTCCACAAGTTTTCAATTGGGTTAAGGTCAGGAGACTGACTAGGCCACTGCAACACCTTGATTTTTCCCTCTTGAACCAGGCCTTGGTTTTCATGGCTGTGAGCTTTGGGTCGTTGTCTTGTTGGAAGATGAAATGACGACCCATCTTAAGATCCTTGATGGAGGAGCGGAGGTTCTTGGCCAAAATCTCCAGGTAGGCCGTGCTATCCATCTTCCCATGGATGCGGACCAGATGGCCAGGCCCCTTGGCTGAGAAACAGCCCCACAGCATGATGCTGCCATCACCATGCTTGACTGTAGGGATGGTATTCTTGGGGTCGTATGCAGTGCCATCCAGTCTCCAAACGTCACGTATGTGGTTGGCACCAAAGATCTCGATCTTGGTCTCATCAGACCAGAGAACCTTGAACCAGTCTGTCTCAGAGTCCTCCAAGTGATCATGAGCAAACTGTAGACGAGCCTTGACATGACGCTTTGAAAGTAAAGGTACCTTACGGGCTCGTCTGGAATGGAGACCATTGCGGTGGAGTACGTTACTTATGGTATTGACTGAAACCAATGTCCCCACTGCCATGAGATCTTCCCGGAGCTCCTTCCTTGTTGTCCTTGGGTTAGCCTTGACTCTTCGGACAAGCCTGGCCTCGGCACGGGTGGAAACTTTCAAAGGCTGTCCAGGCCGTGGAAGGCTAACAGTAGTTCCATAAGCCTTCCACTTCCGGATGATGCTCCCAACAGTGGAGACAGGTAGGCCCAACTCCTTGGAAAGGGTTTAGTACCCCTTGCCAGCCTTGTGACCCTCCACGATCTTGTCTCTGATGGCCTTGGAATGCTCCTTTGTCTTTCCCATGTTGACTATGTATGAGTGCTGTTCACAAGTTTGGGGAGGGTCTTAATTAGTCAGAAAAGGCTGGAAAAAGAGATAATTAATCCAAACATGTGAAGCTCATTGTTCTTTGTGCCTGAAATACTTCTTAATACATTAGGGGAACCAAACAGTTCTGGTGGTTTGAGGGGTTGAATAATAAATGACCCTCTGAATAAACTTTTCACAATTTAAAAAAAAAATAAAAAAAGAAATAACATTCTTTTTTGCTGCATTTCACACTTCCAGGCTGATTTACAGTCCAAATGTCACAATGCCAAGTTAATTCCGAATGTGTAAACCTGCTAAATCTGCAGGGGGTTGAATACTACTTGTAGGCACTGTATATGGAGGATTATAGGGCTGCATAATACAATATGAAGGACTATGGGGATGCGTTATAATACATATAGGATTATGGGGGCTGCATTATATGAGGACTAATGGCGTTACCTTATACATGGACAATAGGGCTGCATTAGAATACATTAAGGACTATGGGGTGAATAATACAATACACTGTGTGCAGAATTATTAGGCAAATTAGTATTTTGATCACATGATACTTTTTCTACATGTTGTCCTACTCCAAGCTGTATAGTGAAAGCCAACTGCCAATTAAGTAAATCAGGTGATGTGCATCTCTGTAATGAGGAGGGGTGCGGTGTAATGACATCAACACCCTATATAAGGTGTGCTTAATTATTAGGCAACTTCCTTTCCTTTGACAAAATGGGTCAGAAGAGAGATTTGACGGGCTCTGAAAAGTCTAAAATTGTGAGATGTCTTGCAGAGGGATGCAGCAGTCTTCAAATTGCCAAACCTTTGAAGCGTGATCACCTAACAATCAAGCGTTTCATGTCAAATAGCCAACAGGGTCGCAAGAAGCGTTCCGGGACAAAAAGGCACAAAATAACTGCCCATGAATTGAGGAAAATCAAGATGCCATTTGCCACCAGTTTGGCCATATTTCACAGCTGCAACGTTACTGGAGTATCAAAAAGCACAAGGTGTGCCATACTCAGGGACATGGCCAAGGTAAGGAAGGCTGATAAACCACCACCTCTGACCAAGAAACATAAGATAAAACGTCAAGGCTGGGCCAAGAAATATCTTAAGACTGATTTTTCAAAGGTTTTATGGACTGATGAAATGAGAGTGACTCTTGATGGGCAGATGGATGGGCCAGAGGCTGGATCAGTAAAGGGCAGAGAGCTCCGCTCCGACTCAGACACCAGCAAGGTGGAGGTGGGTACTGGTATGGGCTGGGATCATCAAAGATCAACTTGTGTGACCTTTTCGGGTTGAGAATGGAGTGAAGCTCAACTCCCAGACCTACTGCCAGTTTCTGGAAGACAACTTCTTCAAGCAGTGGTACAGGAAGAAATCAGTATCGTTCAAGAAAAACATGATTTTCATGCAGGACAATGCTCCATCACATGCATCCAACTACTCCACAGCGTGGGTGGCCAGTAAAGGTCTAAAAGATGAAAAAATAATGACATGGCCCCCTTGTTCACCTGATCTGAACCCCATAGAGAATCTGTGGTCCCTCATAAAATGTGAGATCTACAGGGAAAGAAAACAGTCCACCTCTGGGAGCAGTGTCTGGAGGCTGTGGTGGCTGGAGGCTGTGGTGACTGGAGGCTGTGGTGTCTGGAGGCTGTGGTGTCTGGAGGCTGTGGCGGCTGCTGCACGCAATGCTGAGTGTAAACAGATCAAGCAATGACAGAATCTATGGATAGTCGGCTGTTAAGTGTCATCATAAAGAAAGGGGGCTATATTGGTCACTAATTTTTTGTGGTTTTTTTTGCATGTCAGAAATGTTTATTTCTAAATTTTGTGCAGTTATATTGGTTTACCTGGTGAAAATAAACAAGTGAGATGGGAATAGATTTGGTTTTTATTAAGTTGCCTAATAATTCTGCACAGTAATAGTTACCCGCACAGACAGATATCCTCCTAAGGCTATGTGTCCACGAGAGAATGTAGCTGCGGATTTTTCTGCATCAAAATCCGCAGCTTTCCCGCAAAATCCGCACCTTTTCAAAGGTGCGGATTTGCCGTGGATTTACCGCGTAATTGCCGCGGATTTGATGCGGATTTTTTTTTCCCAATTTTAAAGCCAAAATCCGGATGAAAATCCGCAACAATAATTGACATGTTGCAGATTTTTCCGGACCAAAATCCGCACGAAATCCGCTGCGGAAAAATCCACAGCATGGACACAGCATTTCCAAAATGCCATAGAAATGGCTGGGAAGTGCCGGTGCTGCAGATTTTCGTGAAATCCGCGGCTTTTCTGCGAGAAATCCGCGGCAAAATCCGTGCATTTTCCGCTGCGTGGACCTAAGATAGCCAAATCTAGCCTAAGATAGCCAAATCTAAAAACCCCCACTCCAACTGCCAAAAATATTAAGCTTTGATATTTATGAGTCTTTTGGGTGATTGAGAACATAGTTGTTGATCAATAATAGAAAAAAATCCTCTGAAATACAACTTGCCTAATAATTCTGCACACAGTGTATGAAGGACTATGGTGACTGCATTATAATACATATAGGACTATGGGGGTGCATTATAATATATGGAAAACTATGGGGTGCAGTATAATATACGCAGGACTGTGGGGTGCAGTATAATATACAGTTAGGTCCAGAAATATTTGGACAGTGACACAAGTTTTGTTATTTTAGCTGTTTACAAAAACATGTTCAGAAATACAATTATATATATAATATGGGCTGAAAGTGCACACTCCCAGCTGCAATATGAGAGTTTTCACATCCAAATCGGAGAAAGGGTTTAGGAATCATAGCTCTGTAATGCATAGCCTCCTCTTTTTCAAGGGACCAAAAGTAATTGGACAAGGGACTCTAAGGGCTGCAATTAACTCTGAAGGCGTCTCCCTCGTTAACCTGTAATCAATGAAGTAGTTAAAAGGTCTGGGGTTGATTACAGGTGTGTGGTTTTGCATTTGGAAGCTGTTGCTGTGACCAGACAACATGCGGTCTAAGGAACTCTCAATTGAGGTGAAGCAGAACATCCTGAGGCTGAAAAAAAAAGAAAAAATCCATCAGAGAGATAGCAGACATGCTTGGAGTAGCAAAATCAACAGTCGGGTACATTCTGAGAAAAAAGGAATTGACTGGTAAGCTTGGGAACTCAAAAAGGCCTGGGCGTCCACGGATGACAACAGTGGTGGATGATCGCCGCATACTTTCTTTGGTGAAAAAGAACCCGTTCACAACATCAACTGAAGTCCAGAACACTCTCAGTGAAGTAGGTGTATCTGTCTCTAAGTCAACAGTAAAGAGAAGACTCCATGAAAGTAAATACAAAGGGTTCACATCTAGATGGAAACCATTCATCAATTCCAAAAATAGACAGGCCAGAGTTAAATTTGCTGAAAAACACCTCATGAAGCTAGCTCAGTTCTGGAAAAGTATTCTATGGACAGATGAGACAAAGATCAACCTGTACCAGAATGATGGGAAGAAAAAAGTTTGGAGAAGAAAGGGAACGGCACATGATCCAAGGCACACCACATCCTCTGTAAAACATGGTGGAGGCAACGTGATCACGTGGTCACTTGTGTTTATTGATGACATAACAGCAGACAAGAGTAGCCGGATGAATTCTGAAGTGTACCAGGATATACTTTCAGCCCAGATTCAGCCAAATGCCGCAAAGTTGATCGGACGGCGCTTCATAGTACAGATGGACAATGACCCCAAACATACAGCCAAAGCTACCCAGGAGTTCATGAGTGCAAAAAAGTGGAACATTCTGCAATGGCCAAGTCAATCACCAGATCTTAACCCAATTGAGCATGCATTTCACTTGCTCAAATCCAGACTTAAGACGGAAAGACCCACAAACAAGCAAGACCTGAAGGCTGCGGCTGTAAAGGCCTGGCAAAGCATTAAGAAGGAGGAAACCCAGCGTTTGGTGATGTCCATGGGTTCCAGACTTAAGGCAGTGATTGCCTCCAAAGGATTGGCAACAAAATATTGAAATTAAAAATATTTTGTTTGGGTTTGGTTTATTTGTCCAATTACTTTTGACCTCCTAAAATGTGGAGTGTTTGTAAAGAAATGTGTACAATTCCTACAATTTCTATCAGATATTTTTGTTCAAACCTTCAAATTAAACGTTACAATCTGCACTTGAATTCTGTTGTAGAGGTTTCATTTCAAATCCAATGTGGTGGCATGCAGAGCCCAACTCGCGAAAATTGTGTCACTGTCCAAATATTTCTGGACCTAACTGTATGTAGTACTATGGGGTGCAGTATAATACATGGAGAACTATGTGGTGCAGTATAATATATGGAGTACTATGGGGTGAATTTTACATAGATGGCTATGGGGTGCAGTATATGTAGGACAATGGGGTTCAGTATAATATACAGAGGACTTTGAGGGCTGCATTATAATACATGAATGACTATGGGGAGTGCATTATACAGTAATACATGGAGTACTATGTGAGCTGTATTAATAATATTAATAATAATAATAATAATAATAATAATCTTTATTTCTATAGCGCCAACATATTCCGCAGCGCTTTACAATTCAGGAGGATGATATACAAAAAAGTAACAGTAATAACAGTAATAGAAAATCCAATATTTAGAGGGGAAAAAAAAGACAACCCTGCTCGTGAGAGCTTACAATCTACAATGAGATATGGGTGGGGTGGGGGGGCAAGGTACAAGTGCTTATTTACAATGACAATCCAGCAATTTCAAGGAAATGGGGGATAGATAATGGCTTCCTGGACCAGTGGGCCTGAATCTTGAGATGCATTTGGGTGGCATGGAGTTTGACGTGAGGTTATGTTGTGAGAAGTTGTAGAGGCACTGTGTGAATTGGATTAGATTAGGGAGTGTGGTAGGCCGCCCTAAAAAGATGCGTTTTTAGGGAGCGTCTGAAGCAGAGTAAGTTATGATTCATTATGACTTCTTGGGCTAGATGTCACGCTCTCCGGCTCCCCTGCTCTGCTCCCCGGCTCACCTGCCACGCTCCCCGGCTTCCCTGCTTCTCTCCCCGGTCCCCAGCCTCCATTGCCTGCGGTCTCCAGGCGGTCCGGTCCCCGCTCCCGGCGCCCGTCGGCTGCTCAGCCCCAGCCCGGCTCTCCTGCTTCCTGCTCACCGCTCCCTGCCCTGGCTTCTGGCACCCGGGCCTCGCGCATGCGCATTAGGGCGCGCGCGCGGTCATTGACCCTTTCTTAAAGGGCCAGCGTCCACTGACAGGAAATTGAGCACACAGGTACAGGGTATAAAGGGGTTTAGTGTCCAAGTGGGCGGGGCCTGTTCTTCGTGTTTCCCAAGCTAGGAGTCAGGTCTCCTTGTGTCTCTGTGCCATACTTACCTATCTCTCTTCTAGAGCCGCTCCTGCCTCGCCATCCGGTCCTGCCGATTCCCGAACCCAGAACGTTGACTATCTGCCATCCTGTCAGTCCGTACCATCTCTGATCCCTGAGGTGACCCGTCCTCTCGCTCCATCGGTTCCGGACTCCACCTGACAACATCTCGGCCTCCGAACCTGAGCTCCGTCACCCGGACTACCATCAGTGACTCCGTGGTCCCAGGGACTTCTCCATTCTACTCTTGTATACGGACTGTCCTGCTACCCGTAGTGCTCCGGCTACCGGACCCCTTGCCTTCATCAAGGAGTTCGGCCCAGTGGATCCGCCTCCTGGGTCTGCCCGTCCACCTGGCCCTAACAGTAGAGCGTTCCAGAGGATTGGTGCAGCTCGGAAGAAGTCTTGGATCTGGGAGTGGGAGGTTCGGATTAGTGTTGATGTTAGTCGAAAGTCGTTTTCAGAGCGTAGAGACCGGGTGGGGTGAGACAGAGACAGACAGAGAGGAGGGTGGAGATGTAGGGGGGTGCCGCACTGTGGAGAGCTTTGTGGTGATAGACAGAGAGGAGGGTGGAGATGTAGGGGGTGCTGTACTGTGGAGAGCTTTGTGGGTGAGAACAAGCAGTTTGAATTGGATCCTGTGATATATGGGCAGCCAGTGCAATGACTGGCACAGAGCAGAGGCATCCGAGTAGCGATTAGCCAGATAGATGACCCTAGCTGCTGCATTAAGGATGGACTGTAGAGGAGAGAGTCTAGTTAGGGGGAGACCAATTAATAGTGAGTTACAGTAGTCAAGGCGAGAGTGGATCAGGGCCACGGTGAGTGTTTTTGTCATTTCCATTGTGAGAAAGGGGCGGATTCTAGAGATGTTCTTGAGGTGCAAGCGGCAGGAGCGGGCAGTTTTGGAAAGGTTTAGTTTGAGATAGAGAGCAGACATGACATTGCAAACTGCAGTCAGGCAGTCACTTCTGTTCTGTAGTACAGCGGGGGTGAGCTCAGGGGATGAGGTGTATAGCTGTGTGTCATCAGCATAAAGATGGTACTGAAAACCAAATCTGCTAATGGTCATTCCAATTGGGGCAGTGTAGAGGGAGAAAAGAAGAGGGCCGAGGACTGAACCTTAAGGGACCCCAACAGTGAGAGGAAGAGGAGAAGATGTGGAGCCAGCAAATGATACATTGAATGAACGGCGAGAAAGATAGTTAGAGAACCACGAGAGCACAGTGTCCTTTAGGTCGATAGAATGGAGCATAGAGAGAAGGAGATGGTGGTCAACAGTGTCGAAGGCGGCAGAGAGGTCAAGAAGGATAAGCAGAGAGTGGTCACCATTATGTTTTGCAGTCAATAGGTCATTGGTCACTTTGACAAGGGCAGTTTCTGTTGAGTGTAAAGGGCGGAAGCCAGACTGTAAAGGATCTAGAGGAGAGTGAGAGGACAGGTAGCGGGTGAGGCGAGAGTAGACCAGGCGCTCCAAGAGTTTGAAGATGAAGGGGAGATTGGAGACTGGTCTGTAGTTGCTTGTGCAGGACGGATCAAGGGAAGGGTTTTTTTAATAATGGAGTAATAATAGAGTGTTTGAGGGAGGAGGGGAAGATACCCGAAGAGAGAGAGAGATTGAAGATTTTAGTTAGGTGAGTGGTGACAACCAGAGTAGGTGTGAGGGAAAGGGATCAGTAGGGCAAGTGGTAGGATGAGAAGAAGAGAGGAGCCTGGAGACTTCCTCCTCTGTGACTGGGTCAAATGTGGAAAGTGAGCTTGATGGGATATATGGAGGGATGGGATTCACAACGCTTGGTAGCTGGGAGCTGATCTCCTGGCGGATGTTTTCTATTTTATCTGTGAAATATGAGGCCAGGTCATCAGCATGAAGGTCTGTGATGGGGGTATGTACTTTGGGACTGAGGAGGGAGTGAAAGGTGTCAAAGAGCTTTTTTGGATTGTTGGATAGTGAGGAAATAAGGGTGGTGAAGTAGGTCTGTTTGGCGAGGTGAAGAGTTGTAGGTCCTTAAGATGAACTTGTAGTGGATGACGTTTTCTGGTGTGCGGGTTTTCCTCCATATGCGTTTGGCACTCCTAGAGCATCACTGGAGAAATCGAGTTTGGGAAGTGAGCCAAGGCTGTTTTACTCTGTGTTTGGAGGTTCTGAGGGTGAGGGGTGCTACTTGGTCTAGGGTATTTCTGAGTGTGTCATTGTAATGGTTTACAGCCAGATCAGGACAGGAAAGTGAGGAGATAGGGGACAGTGATGAGTGTAAAGAGTCTGTAAGGGTCTGAAAGTCAATGGCCTGTAGGTTTCTGAATGTGTGATAGGTGGGAGTGTACTGGGGTGGACGAGGGTTTGTGAGCTTGAAGGAGAGGATGTTGTGGTCAGAGAGGGGAAGAGGTGAGTTGTCAAAGTCAGAGATTGAGCAGAGGCGGATAAAGACCAGGTCAAGAGTGTTACCATCTTCATGTGTCTCAGAAGATGAGAGCTGTGAGAGGCCAAGGGAGGTGGTGAGAGATAGAAGCTGGGATGCAGATGGGGAGGAGGGGCTGGTCATGGGTATGTTAAAGTCTCCTCGGATGAGGGTTGGTAATTCTGAGGGCATGAAGTGCGGCAGCCAGGCTGAAAAGTGGTCAAGGAACTGGGTGGGTGGGCCTGGGGGACGGTATATGACAGCTACTATTATAATATATGGAGGATTATGGGGGCTGCATTATTATACATGGAGGCCTATGAGGTCTGCATTATAATACATGGTGAGCTGTGGGGTGCATTATAATACATGCATGACTATGGGGGCTGCATTATAATATATGAAGGCCTATGAGGGCTACCTTATCCATGGACTATGGGGGTGCATTATAAAACATGGAGGACTATGGGGGTGCATTATAATATATGGAGGACTATGGGGTGCAGTATAATATATGGAGGACTATGGAGTGAATTATAATACATGGAGGACTATGGGAGTTGTAGTATAATAATTGGAGGGCTATAAGAGTTACCTTATACAGAGAGGACTATGGGAAATGCATTATAATACAAGGAGGACTATGGGACGCATTCTAGTAAAATGAAGGGTTACGTGGGACCCAATATGCTATATGGAAAGCTATGTGGGGGCCATTATAGTATTTGGAGAACTATATATACGAGGGGGGACAAAGACATAAGCTTGGGATGGGAACGTTTTGTGCTGATGGAAAGAGGCTCTTACCCGCAGCACCCAGCTTTACGATGCTATGATATGGGAAAGCTGGGTGCTGAGGGAAAGATGTATAGCAGAGCCTAGGGAAGCTGGGTGCTGAGGACAAGATGGATATCAGAACATAGGAAAGCTGGATGATGATAGAAAGAGGGATTTCAGATCATGGGAAACCTGAGTGCTGAGGGAAAGAGCCAAGTGTTAACTTCATTATCCCGCACCCTGAGTGTCAGCGTCATTATCCCATGCCCCGAGTGTCGGTGTCATTATCCTGTACCCAGTGTATCTGTGTTGGGGGGGCAGGTCCTAATTTTGCATTGGGGCCCATCAAATTCTAGTTACAACACTGCCCAGCACAGAGATGACTAGATCACAGTTGTTGCACTAAGGTTCATGATGTCTGAGCTCACAGCACTGTCTGTAAGGAACGTCCCCTGTACAGTAACTCCATTCTATCTCACTAGAGGTGACTAGAGCGGAGTTGCTGCACTGAGGTTCATGATTTCTGAGCTCACAGCACTGTCTATAAGGACGGCCTCAGCCAGTCCATGCATTGTGTTCAGAGATTGTACTGACGTTCATAGATGTGTGAATAAGCCCTTATACAGATTACATGAAAGCTCCCATAAACATAGGGCTAAAATTGCACGGATCAGACAACAATATGATGTGTATGGGGGCTATCTGACTTACCTCGAGAATGGATGTAAAGCTGGTGTCACACACAGCAACAACAACGAGGTCGCTGCTACGTCACCATTTTCTGTGACGTTGCAGCGACGTCCAGTCGCTGTCGCTGTGTGTGACATCCAGCAACGACCTGGCCCCTGCTGTGAGGTCGCCGGTCGTTGCTGAATGTCCAGCTTAATTTTTTGGTCGTCACTCTCCCGCTGTGACACACACATCGCTGTGTGTGACAGCGAGAGAGCGACGAAATGAAGCGGGCAGGGAGCAGGAGCCGGCGTCTGGCAGCTGCGGTAAGCTGTAACCAGCGTAAACATTGGGTAACCAAGGGAAGAACTTTCCCTGGTTACCCGATATTTACCTTCGTTACCAGCCTCCGCCCTTGCTGCCAGTGCCGGCTCCTGCTCTGTGCACATGTGGCTGCAGTACGCATCGGGTAATTAACCCAATGTATACTGTAGCAAGGAGAGCAAGGAGCCAGCGCTAAGCAGTGTGCGCAGCTCCCTGCTCTCTGCACTGTGACATGTAGCTGCAGCACACATCGGGTTAATTAACCCGATGTGTACTGTACCTAGGAGAGCAAGGAGCCAGCGCTAAGCGCGGCTCCCTGCTCTCTGCACATGTAGCACAGCGACGTTATGATCGCTGCTGCGTCGCTGTGTTTGACAGCTAAGCAGCGATCATAACAGCGACTTACAAGGTCGCTGTTACGTCACAGAAAATGGTGACGTAAACAGCGACGTCGTTGTCGCTGTCGATTAGTGTGAACCCAGCTTAAAGGGAGGGAAGGAACCGGCGTGTTTGAATTCCACTTGTTGATGCTTTTGATCTCTTGAAAGATAATCCACCCCCAGAGGAGGCGACATCAGCTCTCAGAGAGAGAACACAAGAACATTTGGCCGAGCACTCCTGTATGTGATAGTCAAGAGAGAGCTGTCGGACAAATAATTGTAGGGATTGTTTACACACCTTAAAGGGATTGTTTAGTGAAAACAAGTTATCACCTATCCATGGGCCAGGTGATCACCTGCTGATCAGTGTCCGATCACTGGAACCCGCACCGATTGGGGAAAACGGGGAATTTTTATCCATATGTTTCAGGTATGTGTGACATCCATTTTTAACACGGATGCCACACGTACTCACGTTATTCTATAGTGTTCCTCACACATGCATGTTTTTACATGGACCGTGTTGCCCCACATTTCCCTGCACGCAGACATTGTTTTTTTTTCTCAGGCAGCACGGATGTCACACACTGATGTAATCCGTGTGACAAGAACCAGAGAAAACACGTGTCTCTGAAATAAAATGAATTTTTATACTTACTTGTCTCCAGCCCTGCTGTCACTTGCTTCCGATCCCCGCTCATTATACTCAATGAATATGCACTCAACGGAGGACCTGGAAGCAGCAGCACCATAGACATCAGTGCCAGGGACAGCATCGCTGGGGACAGGTGAGTATCCAAGGAACTCTGATATCCTGACAACGCCTACGCCACCGCGGGTGTAGCGACAGTGACTTCACGGGTTCTTCAAAGTTTATTGAGAACTCCGATGAACCCATGACGTTACTGCCGCGACCCCCACAGTAGCGCGGGTGTCATCAGGATGTCATCTGAGTTCATTGTGAACTCTGATTAACCTGTGACATCACTGCCGCGCCCGCACACATACTGCTGACCTGAATAACCTGAGCTCACCTTATGAGATGAAGGTCATCAAAGAGAAGCATCCACAGCAGTGTGTGTGTGTGAGTACTCTCACAACCAATGAGGAATGTTCGGTTCTCCATTGAGTGTGACAGCAGTATTGACGTGACCGCCCCCAATTGGCTTTCGGCAGACCAGGATTAGGGCTTTGATAGAGAAATAAATTGGAAAAGAGGGTGTCTTTTGTCTTTATTTATTGAATGATTTTCTCTTTTATGTCTTTCCAGGTTTGCTTTTGGGGAATGTCGTGGGACCTCACCATAGATTACGGTAGAACTGTTTTTTATTTATAAAAATCAAATAAATTGGTGAATGAGGTCTGAGTCGAAGGTTTTTTGTTCAAATAAAGTTTGTTATTCTCCTTTCATCTACTGGATTAGTAGTAGGGGTGTATGCTGGAGCTGGCGTCAACCCCACAAATATTACCCAGTTTGCCATTGCACCAAAGCAACGGGGAAAAGCCAGGTCCAGCACCACAATTGCTGCATCTAATTGATGTGCCACTTCTCGGGCGTCTGTGGGCTGCTATTGTTAGGCTGGAAAGGGCGCAAATAACCATGGCCCTTTCCACCCTAAGAATATCATCCCCCAGTTGTCTGCTGTACCATGGCTGTTTTTTTAGTAAAAATAGAGGGGACCACACGTAATTTTTTTTAATCTAAAAATGTAAAGAATAAGCGTGGATCCCCTCTTTTTCATAACCAGCCAAGGTACTGCAAAGAGCTGAGGATTTCAGCCTACAGCTGCTGCTGTTCCTGTGCTGGATATGAAAGTTGGGGGGACCCCACTTTTTTTTTTTTAAATTAAAAAATAAAAATGGTGTAAAAATGCTGGTCAAGCTAACTATCTCTAGAACACTATTCTATAAGCTCTATTTATCTTCCTATATCTTTAATTTTTCAGGCTTTCCACATTAAACAAAAAAAAAAACAAAAAAAAAAACCAAAACCAAAAAACATTCATTTCAGTATCTTACTTTTTTTTTACCGGTACCACACGGACAACCATACTGGTACGTGTGGCTTGCACCTGTTTAAACACGGACATCTGAAAGGGGCCTTATAGATACCCATCTACTGTATGTACTATCATTTTGAGTTGCTGCAAATTATGATGTTCTCCTCAGCAGCTAAAAATACTTCTCAAAATTTCTAAGTAGTATTGTTACCCCTCTGTAAAATATGTAGTGTCACCTCTGCCAGAGCCCGTCCTATGGAACAGTGGTGGCAACAGCTTCAGACGCTCAGCAAAAAGCAACTTACGTCCCTTTTAAATTTAAAGAAGAAAAAAAAAAAACACGTTTCGCCCCATATGACCGGAATCAGGCGTTGTGAGCCTCATGGAGTTATGTTGCCACCAAAGGAGGGAAACACGGTGAAACAGGACTGGGGCCTAATAAATGGGGGGCATAAGAGGATCAGGCGCTGCTAAAGACAGAAAATAAATTGTCAGCGAGATCTGATCAGTTTACTGTGGGTCTACATGTGAGGACAGATGTTTTGGAAACTACCTACAACACTGTGACCGCAGCCCGACCGGCAGTGACTGCTCACTAATGTCACACCGAGCTTTATCATTATAGAAATGAACATTCAGCCCAAACTTCTAGAACAGTTTTATTAAAATAAGTATATCAATTAAAAAAAAAAAAAAAAGGAGAAATATATTTATACAGTTTTATTTTTATAGAGAACATTTATTCCATGCTGTACATGGGAACGGGTCACACACAAAATACAGATATAAATTACAGTGAATAAACCAATCCTGACAGACGGGTGCAGAGGGGAGCGGACCCTGCCCTCGGGGGGCTCACAGTCTACAGGGTAAAGGGGAGGAGACAGAAGGTCGGGGATACAAATATATAACACTGACAGACGAGTACAGAGGGGAGCGGACCCTGCTCTCGGGGGGGGGTTACAGTCTACAGGGTAATTAGGGAGGGGGAGACAGAAGGTCGGGGATACAAATATACACTAACAATCAACTTTACAAATTAATACGTAGAATAAAGCCATATTGGACATTGGCAACAATGAAAGAAAAAAATCTTTTGTATCGGAGTCCCGTGCGTTTTAGGTGTAAAAATTGTATTTCTCCATTTACCATAAAAATCCTCTTGTTGAATACATTGGAGGACACAGGAGGTGTGATGTGCATTACACCACACTGTTCTCTCAGTCTCTAAGGTGGGACGACGGGGGGGGGGGGGCAATTACACCCAGATGCCAGTAGTCACAAACTGTGTTAGAAAAACAAAGGGAGAAAGATTAATAGCACACAGGCGAGCCCCCCTCCCACAAAGTGCAACACGGCCCCCTGCCCAGCACGAGCCCCCCCACGTGCAGCCTCTTTCCCCCTGCAAGCTCCCCCCCCCCCCCCAACGTGCAGCCTCTTCCCCCCTCCCCAACGTGAAGCCTCTTCCCCCCTGCAAGCTCCCCCCCCCCCCCCCAACGTCCAGCCTCTCTCCCCCTGCATCCACCCCCCAACGTGCAGCCTCTCTCCCCCTGCAAGCTCCCCCCCCACCCAACGTGCAGCCTCTCTCCCTGCGAGCCCCACCCAACACACACACACACACACA